>NW_006921918.1:1533612-1535162 GCF_000298275.1 Orycteropus afer afer
GGCAGACCGGCCGCTTAGAACTCAGTCATGTGATCCATCATGGGAACCACCACTCACAACTGGAGTCCAGCCAAGTTGACACATCTTCAACTATCACAGTCTCTAAATTCAAATGAGATGTAATGAAGGTTATATTTTGGCTCTGGACTTGTTTTAATTTTCTTTAGCTTCAAGTTGAACTTGCATATGAGCAATTGATGGTCTGTTCCACAGTCAGCTCCTGGCCTTGTTGACAATAAACTGATGGTATTGAGCTTATCCATCACTTCTTTCCACAGATGTACTTGATTTTATTCCTGAGTATTTCATCTAACAAGGTCCACGTATATAATTGTCATTTATCTTGTTGAAAAAAACATATTTGCAATGAAAAAGTCATCGGTCTTGCAAAATCCTATCATGCAATCTCCAATGACATTTCTATCACGAAGGCCATATTTTCCAAGTACTGGTGCTTAGTTATTTTTTTTTCCTATTTTTGCATTCCAATCACCAGTAATTGTCAACACATTTTTATTGCGTGTTTGGTAAATTTTAGACTACAGAATTTGGTAAAAATATTCAATATCTTCATCTTGGGTGTTGGTGGTTGGTGTGTAAATTTGAATAAAAGTAATATTATTAACTGCTCTTCCTTGTAGGTATATGTGGTGGTTAAGGTTGTGTGATGTGAAAGTTTATCATTTTTCTTTGAGATTACCCTGTGATTTATAATTTTCTCCCCGAGTTTAGAAAAGTCTATTCTATCTTGCAACTCTCTTGACTTCCTCACCATTTAGAACTTCTGTAACTACACTATTTTCCCCCCTTTTTGGGTTTTACTTGTCCTCATTTGCCAACTGACATCTCTAGTTCCCTGTTTACAATCTTGTAAACTTACTTTACTTTGGATACATACATAACTGTGTTGGTTTCTGTGTTTTATCATCTTGTGTATTAATGATCAGTTGTTGTTTGCTATTATTGGTTCTCTGTTCAAAGGCTTCCCTTTAGTATCTCTTGTAATCTTGGTCTGGTTTTAACAAATTCCCTTAATTTCTATTTATCTGGAAATCTCCTAATTTCACCATCATATTTGAGGGACACTTTTGCTGAGTATATAACTCTTGTTTGGAAAATTTTCTCTTTCAGGGTTTTATGTATACTATCCCATTGTCTTCTCACTTGAATGGTTTCTGCTGAGAAATCAGAACTTATTCTCACTGGTTGTCCTTTGTAAGTAACTTTTTGTTTTTCCTGTGCTGCTTTCAGAATTCTTTCTTAGTCTCTGGTTTGGATGAGTTTAATGATGATATGTCTTCATGATTTTCTTCTGGGCTCTATCCTGTTTGGGATTCATTGGACTTCCTTAATAGATATATTCTCATCTTTCATCATATCAGGGAAGTTCTCTTCCAACAAATCTTGGACAATTTTCTTAGTGGTTTTATTTTTCTCTTCCTGTTCTGGAATTCCAATGACATGTATGTTATTCCTTTTGATGGTATCCCACATGAACCTTAGGCTTTCTTCATTTTATTTTGATATTTTTTCTGATTGATCCCTTTCCA
>NW_006921918.1:1535262-1547412 GCF_000298275.1 Orycteropus afer afer
TTCAGGTATTTGTTTTCAATCTCATTAATTCTCCTTTGCCCTTTCAATGTGTTATCTATTTCTGACAATTTAGTATTAATCTTCTGGATTTCTATGTGTAGATTTTGAATCATTTCTAATTTTTCATTTATTTGCCATTTTGTTCTTGTATTTTCTTCCAAAATTGTTCCAGGGTTTTATCTGTGTTTTCCTCAGTTTTATCAGTGTTTTCCTTGATCTTTCTCTCAATCATTTGAAGATACCTAAATATAATTCTTTTGAATTCCTTATCAAGGAGTTCCAATGCTGCTTTTTCTGTAAAGATGTAGTCTGGGTCTGTGTCCTGCTCCCTTGTTTCTACCACTTTATCTTGCTTCTTTGTGTAGACTGTGATGGTCAGAGGTCTGTTGTCTCTGAGACATTTTGACATTGTTGTATTTAGATCTCTGTTAATGTTCATGAAGAGCAGTAACAGTGAGTCACGCTCTTGGTGGTTGTTTATTGTTGGCCAGTTGTTGAAGGAAGTGGTGGCTATCATTCAATAAGTGGAGCTGCAGGAAGTGTGAGTGTAGTTGCATCGTACAGCCACGGTTGCTGTCACCCACTCACTTAGACAAAAATAACAATTGAAAAACCATAAAAAAAGTAAAGGCAAGTGGACAAAAACACATTGTATAAACACACAGGAACATTCACCAGAAAAAAACAGAATAAGAAAGGGAAAAAAAACAAAATAACCCACAGTATCTGGGGAGAGGGCAATAAGAAAAAAAAAGATAGGAGAGTAATGAAGAAAAAAATGGGAAAAATGCAAAAAGAAAAACAGGGAATGAGTTTAACCATGAGAAAGAAAAGAACTTGGAACCAGGAACAGGGAAGAGAGAAAAAGCTGAAAACTGGAACCTGGGAAGGGAAGAATAAAGAATAACAATAAAAAGGACAATAATAATAATATTTGTTTTAAAACACACAAAAATGAACAAACTAAAAAAAAAAAAGAAAAAAAAAAAAAAAACTCAGGGCAGGATGGGGCAAGGCACTCAGGCTCCGTCTGAGCACACAGACTGAGATGGAATGCCTGTTGGCCCAGAAGGTGGGTGGGAGTGACAGATGGCTGCACCTCTATTCACCAAGAGGGTGTGGGGTATAAGAGTAACAAGGGGAATATTGCACCTTTTCAATTGTTGGCGTCTGGAATGTCCTTGTGGTTCCCAGCAAGTGGAGCCTGTTCTTAATTCCCTGGAATCTGGGAGAACACTGTCACTTTAAATATCCAAAATAGTCAAATGGCTTGTAAACATTCAAAATGGCGGTGCCATCTGGACAGGCAAAAATCCATAGCTCAGCCTGCATTCCTCTTCACTGCTTCCCCTTTTATTCACCAGCAACCAGTGCAGTCCTCCATGTAGTCCTTGGCTAGCAGGGCTGATTTTTAGGTTAATTCTTAGGTCCTAACACCACTCCCCAATATCCAAGTTGTCTGTTCTGTCAGGATCATAGCCAGACCACAGTTCCATATGTCTCCTTTTTTAGTGTTTCCATGAAAATTCTTCTACTAGTTGGAGTTTAGTCCACTTCTATATCCTTTCCTTCAAAGCTCAGGGCTCCAGGATTATCTTCTGTGTCTATGTTAATTGGTTCCCCTTTTATTTGTTGAAGAGGGTCTGTGAAGTCTTTTTGCCTATTCTGCCATCTTACTGGAACTCTAGTTAAGGTTTTGTGTCAACTTGGCTGGGCCTGGTTGAGTGGCTGGGCAGATGGATTTAGTTATTCCCCATGGTGGAATCTGGTAGAACAGCTGAGTAGCTGCTTTAGGGATGTGGTCTGCTTCCAGTATATAAGAAGAAGCTTTGAGGAAGGCCTCTAGCTTTTGACATGCTAAAATCCTGCATGTAGTGGAGTCATTATACAGCAATCTGCCATGTTGACTGCTGATCTTGGGACTCTTAATGGATTTGAACCAATGGCCTGCCATGTAGTTTGGTAATATCGGGACTGTGCCATATTTATTTGTTGACTTTGGGCTTGTCAGCCTCAGCAGCCAGCAGCTGCCTGAGTGAAGAAAACCTCCAGCTACAGTGGGCCAGGAGCAAGAGGCAGAGCTGAAGCGCAGGATGAGGGGCTTTCACCCAGCCCCTAGAGCCTGGCACTTTTACTTGGACTTTTAGCTTCCAAAACTGTAAGAGAATAAACTCCTGTTTGTTAAGGCCATCCCATCTGTGGTATATTTTCTGTTAGAGGAACACAAAGTAACCAAAACACTGTATGAATATTAGCCTATCACTGATAGCATTGTACTTCAGGATAGATCTTGAAATGTTCTTTTGGCAATGAATACTATGCCATTTCTCTTCAATTTGTCATTCCTGGAATAGTGGAACATAAGATTATTTGATTAAAAATGGCCAATACCAGTCCATTTCAGCTCACTAATGCCTAGGATACAGATCTTTATGTGTTTCTTCTCATTTTTTGACAACTTCTAATTTTCCTAGATTCATACTTCGTACATTGCATATTCTGATTATTAATAAATACTTGTAGCTATTTATTCCCATTTTGAGTCTTGCACCATCGGCAAATGAAGGTTCTGAAAGCTTTAGTCCACCTACGTCATTAAGGTAGACTCTACTTCAAAGAGGCAGCTCTTTCACAGTAGCATTTTGAGTGCCTTCCACACCAAGGGGTTCATCTTCCAGCACAATCTCAGAAAATATTTCACTACTATTCATGATGGAAGGAAGGTTGGGCAATCCTACTTCCATAGTGATACTGCCTCGGAAACCCAAGGAGGGGTCGCTATGAGTCGGGGCCGACTCGACGGCACATAACAACAACAACTATTCATGAACTCTGGTAGCATAGTGCCTAAGGCACTTGATTGCTAACCAGAAGGCTGGCTGTTCAAACCCACCAGCCACTCCTTGTAAGGAAGTTTGGGCAATCTACTTCCATAGTGATACTGCCTCAGAAACCCACAGAGAGGTTGCTATGAGTCAGGCCCAACTCAATGGCACATAACAACAACAACAACAACATTCATGAGTTTTCTAGTAATATATCAGTCAGTGTTTCACTGCTATTCATCAGGTTTTCATTGTCCAGTTTCTTCAGAAGTGGATGGCCCCATTCTTCTTTCCAGTCTATCTTAGTCTGAGAGCTCCACTGAAATCTGTCCATTATGAGTGACCTTGCTAGTATTTGAAATACCAGTAGCATAGCTTCCAGCTTCACAGCAACACACAATCTACCATCATATGACAAACTGACAGACAAGTGGTGGATGTTTTAGGTAGAACTTGTTTTCTCTTGCCTTCTAGACAAGTAAGGAAATATATTTTATTACCTACTGTTAGGTAGTAGCCTACAGGAAAATTTTGTTCAATAAATTCAAAAAGAGCATAATCAAGAATGTGTCTCTTTTCCAAGATGCCTATAAACTAAGCCTTCTCATCAGCTTACCCAGATATGAGACAGAAACTGAAGAGGAAATGTTGAGGCCTGAATGCTGTCATCATTCAGACTTTTAAAAATGTCAGACTCTTTATTACAACCATAAAGCAGCTTCAGAACTATTGCAGTGATGGAAAAGTTGTAGCATCACACTTAACTTCACCTTTTTCCCAAAACAGAGGCTTGTGTAAAAACAAAACAACAACAACAGAAAACTCACAGAGGTGATAGTTTAAATCACAAGGAGCTAGTTGGATCTTTATACTTGTAGACTAGCAGACCAGCTGGTGCAATGGTTAAAAGCTTGGCTGATAACTCAAAGATTGGCAGTTCTAATTCACCAGCCACTCTACAGAGCAAGTTGTGGCAGTTGGCTTCTGAAAAGATTACAGGCTTAGAAACCCCATGAAAAAACCAAAACCAAAACCAAAAACCCTGCCATCCAGCTGATTCCAACTCATAGTGACCTCCATTGAGTTTCCAAGGCTGTAAATCTTTACAGAAGTAGATTGGCTTATAGTCCTCCCACAGAGCAGCTGGTGGGTTTGAACTGCTGACCTGGTTAGCAGCCAAATGGCTTTCTCACTATATAACCAGAGCTCCTTTAGACACCTTATAGGGCAGTTTTACTCTGTTGTGTAGTGTTGCCCACAATCTCTGGTGGCATAGTGCCTAAGACGTTTGCCTGGTAACCAGAAGGTTGGCAGTTCAAACTCATCAGCCACTCTGTGGAAGGAGGATGGGGCAATCTACTACCTTAAACATTTACCACCTTGGAAACCCAGTTGGGGTTGAGTCAGAATTCATTCGATGCTGGTAAGTTTGGTTTTGATTTTGGCTCAAGCTCTAATGGAGGTGATCGTTTCAAAGGTGCCTTTTGTTAATTTCTGCTGTTTAATTTCCATAGATCCAAACTCCAAACAATTAATTGACTGCCTATTATATTTTTGAAACTGTGCGGAAGAAATAATGGTGTGTAAGAAAGCTCCAGACCATATACACAGAATTTACCGTGACAGATGTTTTAATCTCAAAACCTCCAGGCATCACTCATGTACATGAAACCTGAGCAGTGTAGAATAAAATAATAAAAAGTTTTGTGGACTACTGAACTAGTCAGCAAATGCCCCAGGTATAGATATTGAATTCAAATTGCTAAGAAAACTGTATGATAAAAGAAAAGATAGCTGAGAGCCTTAATTATTAAACCTGCCTTAGAACTTAATTGGAAAAGTTTTAGAATTTATGTTTTGTAGGATTTGGATGGTGTACATTAACTTTGTATTCCTATCTGGTTTCTGAGGATCCACCTGGTGACCCTTACCATATGACCCCCTATTTCATCATGCTAATTTGTTAGAATTCAGAATGTTGTCATAATCCATACACCTGCATACTGGTTTCTTGGTCCTAAAGACAGTATAACAATTTTTCACTATCACTCAATTAGTAAGTGACCAAGGCTGGAATCAGCCTCAGATATTTTACTTTCTGACTTAATATAAATTCCATTTTATACTCTGACACTTGGAATACTTTAGAAGAAGTGAAAAATTCAAACGTAGGTTTTGGAAACAATTGGGATAAATTCATTTACTTTCATCCTAGTCAGTATAAACCTCTTGTTCTCTAAATATTCATCACTTTGATCTTTCACATCTTTGTTCATTTGTAATTTCTTCACTCTTCTACACTTTGTACAGTCCTTTTTCTTTAGTAAAACTTGTTTTACAGCCGCAAACAAGCTGAAATTGCATCAACAGATCATTACTGATATTTGATCCCTTGTGAACATTATCATAATTTTATCTCTTTATGCATTCAGGCTTTTGTTCCTTTGGCTTTAGCAAAGTTGGGGAAGAATATAACATAAATTGCATCTATTCAAAATATAACATTTTATGAATTTGGACAGATGTATACAACCATGAAACCACCACCACAATTAAGATACAAAACACTTCTATTACTCCAAATGGTTTCCTTGTTCACCTTAGCAGTTCATGCCTCTCAGCACTCCTGTCTAGAAGAAACCACTAAATTGCTATTAGGAACTATAGATTACTTTGCCTTTCATAGAATTTTATTTTAATGGACTCATACAATATGTATTCTTTAGTGTCTGCCTTGTTTCACTCAATCTAGTAATGATTTTGAGATTCTATCTTGTTGTGTTCATTGGAGGTACATTCTGTTTATTGCTGAGTAATAGATATACATGGATATACTTGTGGAGGTTTTTTTTCCTTTTTCCCAGTTTGTGCTATAAAAATGTTATAAGCATTTTGGACAAGTCTTTGCATAATCATACATTTTCAATTATATTGAGGGGTAAATGCCTAGGAATAGAATGGCCAGGTAATATGGTGAGTTTATCTTTGGAACAAAGTTCCCAACTGTTTTTTCAAAGTGATTGTTAAGTTCTAGCTATACTCCACATTCTCGATAATACTGGTGTTATCAGTCTATTTGGCCAGTCTAATGTGTGCTCTCTAGTATAGTGTTGTGGATTTATTTTGTATTTCCTTTTTGTCATTTCCTTTTGTATTGTGTGGTATATTGTAAGCCTTCTTTGTATGTGATGTTGTTATGTGCCGTCGAGTTGGACCTGACTCATAGCTGCCCCTCCTTGGATTTCCAAGGCAGTATCACTATGGAAGTAGATTGCCCAACCTTTCTTCCGAGGAGTGTCTGGTGGGTTTGAACCGCCAGCCTTCTGGTTAGCAGTCAAGTGCCTTAGCCACTATGCTACCAGAGCTCCTGATTTGTATCTGTTAGATATACATAAAAAGGAGCCCTGGTGGGATAGTGGTCAAGTGCTCAGTTACAAATATTTCTTCCCTTTTACTGCTGACCTTTTCATTTCCTTAATGATTTTTTTTTAACAGGGGAAGCCTTCAATTTTGATAAATTATTAGCTTTATCATATTATCTGAGAAATATTTGTCTATTCACAGATTGAAAATATGTTCTATGTTTTGGTTTAAGAATTTTATAGTGTTTGCTTTTACATATGATACAATTTCAGTTAAATGTTGTGTGCTGAGGGAAAGATTGATGTTTATTTTTTCATAAAAATATAAAGAAGTTCAGCATGATGCGTTGAAAAGACTTCCATTTACCTGTTGAATTGACTTTACACTTTTGTCAAAATATTTTAGCGTAAGTCTATTTCTGAACTCTATTCTATGTCATTGGTCTATATATCCTCTTGAATAAGCTCTATGATTTCACCAAGATGACATTGTTATAATTATTCTACCTTTGAATTTCAGATACAGTTGGAAATTTCAACAAGAAAAGCCTGTTGGGATATTGATTGGGGTTGTATTGTATGTAGATCGACTGAGGAAGAATTGACATGAGAATAATCCATGAAGATGACGTATCTTTCCATTTATTTATGCCTTCTTTCATTTCTTTCAGCAATGTCTGCAGTTTTCCAAGTAGATCTCTGGCATGTCTTTAGAAATGTATTTGGAAATATTTTGGCAGTATTTTGAATGAAATATAAAAACTAATTTTCCATTTTTTTTTCTTTTTTGCTGATCATATATAAAATGCAGTTGGTTTTTGTCTATTAACTTTATATATCCTTGATAAGGAGCTCTGGTGATGTAGAACCTAAGACATTTGACTGCTAACCAGAAGGCTGGCAGTTTAAACCCATCAGCCACTCCTTGGAAGGAAGACTGGACAATCTACATCCACAGCTATACAGCCTCAGAAACCCAAGGAGGGGTCTCTATGGGTCAGAACGGAATCAATGACAGTGAGTTTGGTTTTGGTTTTCAGAACCTTGTTAAATTTCTTAATTCTATTTTAAATTCTTCTTATTTTTTCGGGTAAACCATCATGCCAAATAGGAATAACTTTCCATCTTTTTTTCCAGTATATATGCTATTTCTTTTTCCTTTCTCATTGCTATGCCTGACTACTAACATATATTGAATAGAATTGGTGATAATTACTGTTTTTTCATTGTTTCCAACCTTATGATGAAGGCTTCAACATTTCACTATCTAGTAGCATGTTACTTATAAGTTGTACATAATACTCTGAATGACATACAGGAAATTCTCTTTTACTTCTGTCCTGAATATTTTTTTTAAATAAAAAAATGCTTATGGATTAACCATTTTAGCTTTAATATTTTTATTTCTATCAATATTATTTCTTAAAAATAAATTTATCTAACATTAATATAAGCACTACAGCTGTCTTATGATTACTTTTTGCATAATATATATTTATTGTCTCCATTTACTTTCAATTTATGACTGTCTTGTTATTTAAAGTGGTCCTTGCATATAACATGTACTTGGGTCTTGCTTTTTTATCATTTCTGATAATTTTGCTTTGTAATTGGATTATGAATTTGATAATGTTAAATGTGGATTTTGTTTTTAAATGGAATTAGAATTATGTCTATGATTTAGTTCATTGTTTTTCATTTGTCTCTCTGATCTTAATTCCTCAATTTCTCTTTTTCTGCCTTCATTTGGATAATTTCACAAATGTTAGAATTCTATTTTAATATATCCCTTAACTTTTTAGCCAAACTATTAAGAAAAATTCTTTATTCAGAATACTATAGCATTAGAGTGGGAGCTCTAGTAGCATAGTGGCTAAGGCACTTGACTGCTAACCAGAAGGCTGGCGGTTCAAACCCACCAGCCACTCCTCGGAAGGAAGGTTGGGCAATCCTACTTCCGTAGTGATACTGCCTCGGAAACCCAAGGAGGGGTCGCTATGAGTCAGGGCTGACTCGACGGCACATAACAACAACAACAACAACATAGCATTAGAGTAATTTCAAAATGACGTTCCAACTTAACAAAACATACCACTATTGAGTTGATTGTGACTCACAGCGACCCTTTAGGACAGAGTAGAACTGTTCCATAGAGTTTCCAAGGCTGTAAATCTTATGGAAGCAGACAACCTTGTGTTTCTCCCATGGTGCAGCTGGTAGGTTTGCACTGTCAACCTTTTGGTTAATATCTTGTAGGGAGAACACAGTGCATACCTAAAGACGGTGATGGTCCTGATAAGGCACTGCTGGAGCTTGTTGAACTGTCCTGTTTTGACTATTTTTTCTTGTAGTGGAGCTGGGCTGTAAGCCACACCTTGAAATAGTTCCAAGAGATCTACAAAGACACTTGGCAAGAGCTTAACTTCCTGGAACGCAGGCATGCTGGAATGGGAGTCGTGGGTCATGTGAGCTTTGGCAATGAATGTCTTTTGGGTACTCCAGTAGGTAACTTGTTTGTACTTTAGAGCAGCATGGTTCTCTCCTTTCCTTTGCATCCAGCCTGCTACCCCTGGACTCCCTGTACATATGTCTCAATAAATCAATGTTGCAGAATATAGCCCCAGGCCATTTCTTTGGTCTCTTGGCCCTCAGCATGAGTACTGCCTTAAACTCACCGAGGATCTCCCTTTACACACCTGAACGCTTTAACTACTATGCCATCAGAACTCCTAACTTGTTGAAGAAGGACATAATTTTTACAGACCTTTAACAAGCGTGGTCAACTGAACCATACTAGTTTTGGAAATAATTGGCCAAAGATAGTATGGCTACTGAATAATTTTCTCATTTCAAGGCACTTTTCTAATTGTGTCATTATCTTTTCTGGTAGTGGTGTCTTTCTCCCATGACAAGAACTTGTTATTCCATGCCTTTGACACATCCTGTAACTCCTTTCCTCCTGCTTGGTGTGGTCACATTCAACATCTAATATCACTAGACCTTATTTTATCAATAAGTGCAAATATATTAAAACATTGAATCTAATTCTAAATATGTAAATACTGCCCTGTTTTAGCAATTCTTAAAGAGTAAATATATTGCAAAAACAAATTTACTTAGAAGAAAATATAACTGTTTTTGTTAGCATTGGTGCTATAGAAATCCCTTAATGAATAAATTTAGCTTGGGTAAATGTCTTTACATTGTAATATTGTCTAGCGTTGATTAACCTCCTCTAAAGATTTTTGAATAATTAAAACATTGTTTCTCACACTTTTTCTTCAACTTGTATTTCTATTTGTTTACAGGCTTTATCTCAGTTTGTGACTCGCCTGCAATGTTTTCTATTACTGTGCACTGTTTGAAAATGCCTTGATGGTGATAATCTTTCGTCTCCTGGAGTGTGATCAGTGGTGAGCATCCCTGCCTTGCCTTTTAAATTTTCTTCAATTTCTCTCAATTAAACAGATTTTATTCTTGTTTACAATTAGCCTCTTGTTTTGATAATTTTTTTTTTTTTTTTTTTGTCAACTGGCTAATGTCATTCATTTTCACTATAATATATGATTTTGAATTTCTTGACTTCAGAATTTTTTGGTAAATTTTAAATTATATTCATGCATATTTATTTAAAAAAAAATTATTGTTATTCGATTGAAGCCTTATAGAGCAAATTGGTTTTCCATTCAATAATTCATATATATTTTATTTTTTGGTATTGATTGCAATCCCTCCAATGTAAGAGCACCCTTAGCATATCCTCCTTGTATTTACCATTTCTACTCATCCTTCTTTCTTATCCCTTCCTGTCTTCTGAGGTTTAACTCTAAGCATATGCTGCCTTTTTGATCTTGTATGGTTGGTTGTTCTGAGGAGAGTTCCCTGGTGTTACTGTTCATGTACTAGACCTGTCCATTGTTTGGCTGAAAGTTGGGAAACAAGGTTGAATTCAACTCCAGGCTTGAAGCGTGTCCAAGAGCCATACTCTCAGAGATTCAACAAGTCTCAAACTATTAAGCCTGGTCTTGCAGTGGTAGCTGGCCACCATCTAGTTCTTCTGTCTTCAAGGCCTGAGGTTCATGTGGTTCATTAGTATTTTGGACTAAATGTTTTCAGGCATCTTTGATTTTATTCACTTCAGATGGGAAGAGACTAAGAGTTGCACCTCTATGGCCACACACAAGCTTTTAAGACCCCTTCACTACTAACCAAAGTAGGATGTAGAACATCATCTTTGAGGACTATGCTATGTGAATTAACCTTAATGTCCCTAGAGACTATCGTCTTGAGCCTCCAGATCCAGTAACTAATCCCCTATAGATATTTGATTATGGTTAAGAAGTTTTCATAAATTTGCCTTCTATATACTCTGCTATATTCATGGTTATATTTGCAGCACACAAATACATATGTAGAAATGTGTTTGTCAAACCTATACATACTCGTGGTATAGTCCCATTCACCTTCCCACACCTGTTCAGCTTATGTGTCTATCTATGTACAGACACTCGTGGATTAATTTTAGTATTGTTATTGCAGGACTGTATACAGAACAGTGTTTACCTTTGATACCTTTAACATTTGTGCTCATTCCAGTATCTTCCTTTGCCTTGATCATTTGGTGATGACCTCCCCCTTTCCCCTCACCAAGTTAATACACATCTCAAAAAAACAAAAAACAAACTCTGCTGTAGAGTCAGATTCAACTCACTATGACTCCTCCTTGGGTGTCAGAGGTGGTATCACTATGGAAGTAGATCCCTCATTCCTTCTTCCAAAGAGTGGCTGGTGGGTTTGAACCACCAGCCTTCTGGTTAGCAGTCAAATGCCTTAGGTACCTTCCCCTCCCACTCCTGGTAATTTTCAATCAATGTTTCTTTCTAGGTGTAAATCTTTTCTTGATTTTTTTATATTGGTGATCTCATACATTATTTTTCCTTTTGTGACTGATTACTTTCACTCAGCATAATATCCTCCAGGTTCATCCACGTAATAAGGTGTTTCAAAGATCATTGTTATTCTTTAAACTTACGTGTGTGTGTACCATAGTTTGTTTATCCATTCATCAATTGATGGGCACTTAGGTGTTTTCCGTCTTTTTGGAATTGTGAATAATGCTCTGATAAATATGGGTGTGCATGTATCTCCTTGTGTCATTCCTGTTATTTACCTAGGATATATAACTAGTAAGGAGCTCTAGTGGTTCATTGGTTAAAGTATTAGGCTGATACCCAAACAATAGACAGTGTGAACCCACTCACTGCTCTATGGGAGAGAGATGAGGCATTCTGATTCCATAAAGATTTACAGCCTTGGAAACCATATGGGGCAGTCCTATTCCATACTATAGATTTGTTATGAGTCAGAATTGATTTGATGGCAGTAAATTTTTAAAATATGCATATATAACCAGTAGTAGGATTCCTGGATCATATAGTATTTCTATTTTCAACAGTTTTAGAAAGCATTATACAATTTCCACAGTGGTTGCACCATTACATAATCCCTTCAGCAGTATATGAGGTTTCCAGTCTCTCTGTACCCTGGCCAGCATTTGTAATTTTCTGTTTTCTTCTTTTGACTTTTCTATTATTACCAGGGTGAGATGATACCGCATGGTTGTTTTTATTTGCTTCTTTTTAATGGTTAGTGATGATAGGAAGCATTTCTTAATGTATTTGGTAGTTGCCTGAATATCTTCTTTGATGATGTGTCTGTTTATGTCATTTGCCCATTTTTTGATTAGACTGTTTGTCTTTTGGCTGTTGAAGTGTTTAAGAAGTATTTTATAAATTATAGAGTTTAGTCCTTCGCCCAATATGAATTGACGATTTTCCCCCAGTCTGTAAGTTTTTTTTTTTTTTTTTTTTTTTTATTTTGATTTGGGTGAAAATTTACAGAGCAAATTCACTTTCCATACAGCAGCTCACAAACACTTTATCTCATGATATCGACTACAATTT
>NW_006921918.1:1554680-1560906 GCF_000298275.1 Orycteropus afer afer
GATTATCTTCTGTGTCTGTGTTAATTGGTTTCCCTTTTCTTTGTTGAAGAGGGTCTGTCCAATCCTTCTGCCTAGTCCGCCATCTTGCCGGAACCCTGTAAGTTTTTTTTGAAATCTTTCGATGTTCATGAATGTGTAGCTTTTTGGATGTCCCAGTCATCTGGTTTGTCTTCTGCTGTCCATATACTTTTAGCTACGTTTGATACTAGTTTTATGTCATGTGTGGCTGTTGTTGTTAGGTGACATCAAGTCATCTCTTACTCATAATGACCTTATGTACAGCTGGATAAAGCACTGCCTGGACCTGTGTCAGCCTTATGGTCCCTGCTATACCTGACCCATCCTTGCAGCCAGTGTCAACCTACCTTCTTGGGGCCTTCCCCTCCTTCTTTGACCCTCCACTTTACCAACCATGATATCCATCTCCAGATAATGGTTCCTTCTGACAACATGACCAAAGTAGATGAGATGAAGTCTTGCCATTCTCACCTCCAAAGAACATTCTGTCTGCCCTTCCTCCAGGACAGTTTTGTTAGTTCTTTTAGCAGTCCATGGTACTTTCAGCGTTCTTTGCCAACACCACAACTCAAAAGCATCAACTCTTCTTTAGTCTTCCTTATTAATTGTCCAGATCTCACATGCATAAGAGATGACTGAAAATACCATGGCTTGGTTGATTTAGGTGCACCTTAGGACACCTTAGGACGCCTTAGGACATCTTTGCACTTTTCCACTTGAAAGAGATCTTTTGCAGCAGATTTGCTCAGTGCAATATGTCATCTGATGTCTTGGCTGCTGCTTCCATTGGTGCTGATTGTAGAACTAAGTAGTATGAAGTCTTTGACAACTCCAACCTTTTCTTCATTTATCGTGATGCTACTTATTGGTCCAGTTGTGAGGATTTTTGTTTTCTTTATATTGAGGTCCGATCCATACTGCAGACTGTAGTCTACACCCTTCATCAGTGAATGCTTCAAGTCATCCTCAATTTCAACAAGCAATGTAGTGTCATCTGATATCACGGGTTGTTATTGATACTTCCTCCAATCCTGATGCCACATTCTTCTGCAAGTTGTCCAGCTTCTCAGATTATTTGCTCTGTGTACAGATGGAATAAGTATGGTGAAAGGATATAACCCTGACCTACTCCCTTCCTGATTTTAATCCATGCAGAATCCCCTTCTTCTGTTTGAATGACAGCCCCCTGGTCTATGTACAGATTCCTCAAGAGCACAATTAAGTGCTCTGGAATTCCCATTCTTCTTAATGTTAGCCATAATTTGTTATGATCCACATAACTGAATTATTTTGAATAGTCATTAAAACACAAATAAACACCTTTCTGGTATTCTTCGTTTTTAGCCAAGATTTATTTGACATCAGCATGATATCCTTCATTCCACATCCTGTTCTGAATCCAGCTTGCATTCCTGCAAGTTCTCTGTCAATAAATTGATGGAGCCATTTTTGAAATATCTTCAGTAAGATTTTACTTGCATGTGATATTAATAATTTGTTCGATAATTTGCACATTCTGTGGCATCACCTTTCTTTGGAATGTGTACAGATATGGATCTCTTCCACTCAGTTGGCCAGGTAGTTTTCTTCCAGATCTCTTGGTATAGCTGATTGAGTGCCTCCAGAATGGCACTTATTTGTTGAAACATCTCAGTTGACATTCCATCAATCCCTGGAATGTTTTTTTTTTTTTTTTTTTTGCCAATTCCTTCAGTGCAGCTTTGATGTCTTCCTTCAATACCATATGGGTTGTTGATCATCTGTCATGTCCTGAAATGGATGAACATTGACCTTTTTTTTTTTTTTTTGGTACAATGACTCTCTGTATTCCCTCTATGTTCTTTTGATGTTTCCTCCATCATTCAACATTTCTTCCATATAATCTTTCAATATTGAAATTCAAAGCTTAAATTTCTTCGTCAGTTCTTTCAACTTGAGAAATGCCTAGTGTATTTTTTCCCTTTTGATTTTCTAACTCCAGATCTTTGCACATTTCATTGTAATAATTTACTTTGTCTTCTTGAACTGCTCTTTGAAATGTTCTGCTCAGCTCTTTTTTGTTGTCATTTCTTCCATTTGCTTTAGCTACTCTCCATTCAAGGGCAATTTTCAGAGTTTGTTCTCACATCCATTTTGGCCTTTTCTTCTTTCCTGTCTCTTTAATGACCTCTTCCTTTCTTCATGGATGATGTTCTTGATGTCATCCCACAATTCCTCTGGTTTTTGGTCATTGGTGTTCAGTGCATCAAATCTATTCTTTTGATGGTCTCTAAATTCAGGAGAGATATATTCAAGGTCATATTGTGGCTCTTGAGGACTTAATTGTCTTCAATTTCAAGTTGACTTGCATATGAGCAGTTGATGGTCTGTTCTACAGACAGCTCCTGGCCTTGATTTGACTGAAGACACTGAGCTTCTCCATTACCCCTTGCCACAGATGTAGTCAGTCTGATTCCTGTCTATTCCATCTGATGAAATCCACATGCATATCCACAATTTGTGTTGTTGAAAATAGGTATTTTCAAGGAATAAGCCATTGAACTTTCGAAATTCTATCATGTGATTGCCAGTATTATTTCTATCACCAAGGCCATATTTTCCAACTACCAGTGATTCTTCTTTATTTCCAGCTTTTACATTCCAATCACCAGTGATAATCACCACATTTTGATTGCATGTTCAGTCAATTTCAGACTGCAGAACTTGGTAAAATCTTCGATTTCCTCCTCTTTGGCTTTGGTTGTTGGTTCATAAATTTGAATAATAGTAGTATTAACTGAATTCCTTTCACCAAAAAAAAAAAAAAAAATGAAATCAAACTCACTGCCATCAAGTCAATTTGACTCATAGCGACCCCTCCTTGGGTTTGTGAGGTGGTATCACTACGGAAGTAGATTGTTCAATCTTCCTTCTGAGGAGTGGCTGGTGGGTATGAAATGCCAGCATTCTGGTTATCAATCAAATGCTTTAGGCACTACACCACCAGAACTTCTGGTCTTCTTTTTAGGTTTATGGATATTATCTTATCACTGACTATATTGTACTTCAGGAAAGATCTTGATACATTCTTTGTGATGATGAATGCCACCCCATTTCTCTGCAATTTGTCATTCCTGGCATACTAGATCATATGATTATCTGAATCAAAATGGTCAAAGCCAGTCCATTTCAGCTCACTAATGCCTAAGATATCAATATTTATGCATTCCATTTCATTTTTGACAACTTCCAGTTTTCTTAGATTCATCCTTCATACATTCCACATTCCAATTTTTAATGGATATTTACAGAGGTTTATTCTCATTTTGAGTCATGCCACATCAGCCAGTGAAGGTCCCAAAAGCTTTACTCCATCCACATCATTAAGATTTACTCTATTCTGAGAAGGCAGCACTGCCACAGGTGTATTTTGGGTGCTTTCTGAACTGAGGGGCTCATCTTCAAGCACTATTCCAACAATGTTTCATGGCAATTCATAACATTTTCCAGTAATCTATCAGACAGTCCTTCACTGCTGTTCATGAGGTTTTCACTGGCCAATTCTTTGAGAAGTGGATGGCCCCTTCCTTCTTCCTAGTCTGTCTTATTCTGGAAGCTCCAATGAAACCTGTCCACCATGGATAACCCTGTTGGCATTTAAAATGCCTGTGGCCAAATTAAAAATGTAGTCTCATCAGTAAGCACCATGCTATTTTCCTCTAGCATCTAAGTGCTTGAAAAACTAGGTACAACAGTTTGAATTAGGGATTTTGGTACTCTGAACAGTTCACGAAATCAGAGTGCACCAAACACAGAAGAACAGAATTAGAGGAAAGGCACAGGGAGATTATTTAAGAAAGAGCTACCTGGCGGAGGACGGACAGGCAGCTTAGAGAGGCCATTGGAAGCTTCTCTGGGGGAGTCACTGGCTGGCAGGTGAGGGCAGCCACCTGAGATCCCCATGAGCTAAGAAGGAAGACACCCTGTATCAGTATACCAATGACCACTCCAACATCCCAGTCAGCAGCACCAAGGATCTGCCTCCAGCACTTGATTTTGTCAGTAATTTGGGTCATCTGGGTACAGGTGGGTGCATGCATCATTGTTGAGACTCAAGTGGAGAGCTCACTGTTGCACCAGGAAGGCGAGCTCCCTCCCTTCTCAGCAGGTAGCTGAGAGGGCTTGGGTCAGCCTGGGAGACATCGTGCTTATCTTTGTCATGGATTTCGGGACTGCAGTTTACTAGCGGGTACTCCCCCAACTCCAACACAGC
The DNA here is from genome assembly GCF_000298275.1 of Orycteropus afer afer. Lineage (NCBI taxonomy): Eukaryota > Metazoa > Chordata > Mammalia > Tubulidentata > Orycteropodidae > Orycteropus > Orycteropus afer. The sequence goes on from NW_006921918.1 coordinate 1,558,951, forward strand.
TGAAATTGCTCGCCTCTTTGGTGCCACAGGTGGGTGATATCACAGACAAACTCCAGGGCCATCAGCAGTCTGGTGGGATTGTGCCAGCACCACGGGCAGACAGGGTGGGGAGAGAGAAAGCTGTGGCTGAGTGTGGTCCCAGGAATTTGTCTTGGATTGGCTCTTTGGCACTGAGGGACCTCGGAAGCAGGGTCTTTGAGTGGGCCTAAGCCTGGTGGAAGTTGCAGCTCCCTAACAACATCTCAGGAATCTTTCCTGAGATTGAGCTGCAGTCTTGTAAATAACTATGTCATCAATAATAGCCTGTGCAAAGCCCTATAAACTGACCCTAGCAACATTAAGCTTTCCTTCTTCTGCTCCCACCTTCTCGACCAATAATTTCACTCTTTCAATAGAAGAAACCATATACAGCCAATTACAATAAAACCTCCCACTTTGAATTCTAAACCCTCTTTACGACAAACAGAAACACATATTCACATTCCACACAGTGATTCCACCATCACAAAGAAAACAGCAGAGTGACCCAACATACCTGAATCAATAATAAAATACACCAGCTTCACGTTTTCAAAATATTAAACCATAAAACCAAGACAAAACAAATCAACACATAACCAGCAGCTAGAGAAAACCTAAAGAGACAGCACTTTACCAGATTGCAGGGGTTTAAGAAGAGGTTCGGCTTTCCAGTAACTCCAAGAACTCTCCGGACCTGCACAACTGAAAAGATCCTAGTTTACACCTTTTTTTTTTTTCTCTTTTCCCAGTTCATAATTAAAAATTTTCTTTTTTCTTTCTCTATCCCCCACCTTTTTTTTTTGTTGTGGTTAACCCCAGTCCTTGTTTTGTTTTCTTTTCTTTTTTTTTTCATTTTTCCCATTTTTTCCTTCATTATTCTCCTTCTCTACTTTTTTCCCTTAGTGCCCTATCCCCAGATACTGCAGGTTTTCCTCTTCTTTTCTCCCCTTTTTCTTTTTTTTGGGGTTAGTGTTCCTGTGTGATTTAAAGGTGTATTTTTGGTCTATGTGCTTTTAATTTTTTGATGGTTATTCAATTGTAATTTTTGCCTAACTGAGTGGGAGACAGCAACAGTCCCCATAAGATACAAGTACACCTACACCTCCTGCAACTTCACTTACTGAGCAAGAGCCAGCACCTCCTTCTCCACCAATGGGCCAATGATAAAAATCCACCAAGAAGATCATGAATCACCCTTGATTGCTCTTCACAAACAGTTAATAGAGATCTTAATACAAAACAATAATACCTCAGAGACAACAGATCATCACAGTCCACACAAAGAAACAAGATAAAGTGGTAGAAACAAAGGAATGGAATACAGACTCAGAACACATCCCTGAGGAAAATGCAACATTTGAACTCTCTGATAAGGAATTCAAAAGAATTATAATGAGGTATCTTCAAAGGATTGAGAGATAGACCAAAGAAAACACAGAAAATACCTTAGAAGAATTTTGGAAGAAAATACAAGAAGAAAATGACAAAATAAAAGAAAAATTAGTAATGATTCTAAATCTACAGATAGAAATCCAGAATATTAATACTAAATTGTTAAAAATAGATAACACATTGGAAGGGCAAAGGGATAGAATTGATGCAATGGAAGACAGAATTAATGAGATTGAATACAAATACCTGAATACTTCTTTGGAAAGGGATGAATCAGGAAAAAAAAAAAAAAAAAATCAAAACAAAATGAAGAATGTCTAAGGTTCATGTGGGATACCATCAAAAGAAATAATCTACGTGTCATTGGAATTCCAGAACAGGAAGAGAAAAATAAAACCACTGAGAAAATTATGCAAGATTTGCTGGAGGAGAACTTCCCTGATATGATGAAAGAGGAGAACATATCCATTCAAGAATTCCAATGAACCTCAACCAGGATAGACCCCAAAAGAAAATCACCAAGACATATCATCATCAAACTCA
>NW_006921918.1:1561465-1562928 GCF_000298275.1 Orycteropus afer afer
TATCACAATAAAAAAGAGGACAAGTACAAATACTCAGCAAATACTAAAACAACAGCAACAAAGGAAATGATAACAGGATTCATAAACATAATGAGCTCAGCACAGAAAATAATATGGAACAGACAAACCAAGGAGACCATGAAAAAACACATAATAAAATGACAGCAACCAATTCATACTTGTCAATAATTGTGCTGAATTTTAATGGAATAAAAGCACCACTCAAAAGACAGAGAGTTACAGATTAGTTAAGAAAACAAAACCCATCTTGCTGCCCACAAGAGACACACCTTAGAGATAAAGACAAAAATAGACTAAAAATCAAAGGTTGGAAAAAGATATATCAAGCAAATGACAAATGTAAGAGAGTAGGAGTGGCAATATTAATTCCTGATCAAATTGACTTTAAGACAAAAATCACCATATGAGACAAGGAAGGACATTATATAATTATTAAAGGATCAATTGAAAAAGAAGATATAACCATAATAAATATCTATGGACCCAATTAAAGAACACCAAAATACATATATCAGACTTTAAAGAGTTGAAAAGCCAAATAGATGACTCCACAGTCATAGTGGGAGACTTTAATATACCACTTTCTTTGAAAGATGGAACAATTGGAATGAAACTCAACAAAGATGCAGAAGAGCTAAACAATACAATCCACCAACTTGGCCTTATAGACACCCACAGAGCACTTCACTCAACAGCAGGAAAATATACTTTTTTCTCCAGTGCTCATGGAACTTTTTTCATAATAGACCATATGTTAGGCCATAAAGCAAGCCTTAATAAATTTAAAAACATTGAAATACTACAAAGCATCTTCTCAGATCATAATGCTATCAAATTAGAAATCAGCAATAGAAAGATCAACAGAAAAAGAGTAAACACATGGAAACTGAACAGTACTCTCCTTGAGAAAGACTGGGTAAGAGAAGAAATCAAAATTGAAATTCAAAAATTCCTTGAATCAAATGAGAATGAAAACACAACATACCAAAATCTTACATAAAAAAGAAGAAATAGCCAAAATCAACACTTTAAACCAACATCTCCAACAATTAGGGGAAAAAAAAGAAATAAAAAAAAAAGCAAGAAAACCCCACAGTCACCAGAAGAAAGGAAATGATCAAGATTCGAGCAGAAATCAATGAAATAGAAAATAGCAGGGCAATAGAAAAAATCAAGACCAGAAGTTGGTTTTTTGAAAAGATAAATAAAATTGACAAACACTGGCAAATTTAACAAAAGAAAAGAGGGAGAAAATACAAATAACACAAATAAGAAACAAAATGAGTAACATTACAACAGAACCAACTGAAATAGAAATGATAATATCAGGATACTATGAAGAACTGTACTCCAAAAATTTGAAAATCTTCAAGAAATGGACATATTTCTAGAAACACACCATTTACCTAAACTAACACAGATTGTTGTGGAAAAGTTGAACA
>NW_006921918.1:1563390-1569579 GCF_000298275.1 Orycteropus afer afer
GTTCCATTTCATTTTTGACAACTTCCAATTTTCCTAGATTCATACTTCGTACATTCCATGTTCCGATGATTAATGGATGTCTGTAGCTGTTCTTTTCAATTTGAGTGGTGCCACATCAGCAAATGGAGGTCTCAAAAGCTTTACCTTATCCATAAGAGTAAGGCTGGGTTTACTACTCAGATGATGCAGCTCTTTCCCAGTCCTATTTTGAGAGCCTTCTAACCTAACCAGGCTATTCATAATGTTGCACGGTAATGTATCAAACATTGTTTCTTTGTTATTCATAAGCTTTTCCCTGGCCAATTCTTTGAGAAGTGAATGGCCTCTTCCTTCTTCCTAGTTTGTCTCAGTCTGTAAACTGGGCTGATACCTGTGCACCATGTGCATCCTGCTGGGTTAGAAACACCAGTGGCTCAGCCTCAAAACTCACATCAACACGTCACCATGGTAGGACAAACCAAAAGACAAGTTTGCTTCCCTGTTGGAAACCTCTCATACCACCCATACCTGGGTCCCTGTGGCTGACTCTCTTCTGTCCAGACTCCTAGGCTTTTTAATCCCCTTTCTCCCGCTCTCCTGCCCTGCTGCTTTGGGCATGCCTGAGTTCATGTCCTCACCTGGATCCCTGCAGCTGAGTGCTCCTCTGTCCAGGTTCCTGGCTTTTAATGCACTTTTTTCCTGCTCTTCCACACTGCGGCTTCGGGTGTGCCTGAGTTTCTCTCCTCACCTGGATCCCTGCAGCTGACTGCATATGAGGCACATGCATAGGAGGCAATTGAAAATACCATCTTTTCCTTCAACAGTTTAAAGAGGTCTTTTTCAGCAGATTTGCCAAGTGCAGTATGACATCTGATTTCTTGATTGCTGCTTCCATTGGTGTTGTTTGTGGATCCAAGTAAGATGAAATCCCTGCCAACCTCATTTTTTTTCTCCATTTATTGTGATGCTGATTATTGGTCCAGTTGTTAGTATTTTTGTTTTCTTTATGTTGAAGTTTAATTCATGCTGCAGACTGTTGTCTTTAATCTTCATCAGGATGTATTTCAAGTCATCTTCACTTTCAGCAAGCAAGTTTATGTTATCTGTGTGTCGCAGGTTGTTAATGACTGTTACTCCAGTTCTGATGCAACATTCTTCTTCATATAGTCCAGCTTCTTGGATTATTTGCTCTGCATACAGATTGAATAAGTGTGGTGAAAGAATACAACCCTGATGCATACCTTTCCTGAGCAAATCATGTAGTATCATTTTGTTTTGTTCTAATGACAACCTCTTGGTCTATGTAGAGGTTCCCCATGAGCACAATTAAGTTCTGGAATTCTCATTCTTTGCAGTGTTCTCCGTAATTTAATTTATTATGATCCACACAGTCAAATGCCTTGCATATTCAAGTAAACATCTTTCTGGTTTTCTTTGTTTTTGGCCAAGATCCATCTGACATCATTAATGATATCTCTCATTCCATGTCCTCTTCTGAACCCAGCTTGCATTTCTGGAAGTTCCTTGTTGATTTACTGCTGCAACCATTTTTGGATTATCTTCAACAAAATTTTACTTGCATGTGATATTAATATTTTTAAATAATTTCCATATTCTGTTGGACCATTTCTTTTGAATGGGCACAGATATCATTCTCTTCCAGTCAGTTGACCTGGTAGTTTTCTTCCAGACTGCTTGCCATAGATAAGTAAGTGCCTCCAGCATGGCATCAGTTTATTGAGGCATCTCAGTGAGTATTCCATCAATATCTGGAGCCTTGTTTTTCAACAGTTCCTACAATGCAGCTTCCACTTCTTCCGTCAATACCATTGGTTCTTGATCATAGTCTGTCTCATGAAATAGTTGAACATCAGCCAATTCTTTTTGGTACAGTGACTTTGTGTATTCCTTCCATTCTGAAGACCCCCTTTATAGGGATACATATCTACAGTATGTTATCTATTGAGCAAAGTGTCAAGTTGATTATATGTAACTTCTAATGCTTTTCTCTGTTCAAATGGTACAGACTCAAACACTGCAACAATATTAGTTAATGGTAAAAAATGGTAAAAATTAGGAGTTGTTGTTTTAAATAAAGATAACATTTCTAAATTATATTCATATTTGTTTATATTTTTAATTAGCCTCAAACTTTATCTGATTAAAAACTGAAAGTACCAATTAAACTGTTACTATATTTCACACACCAAAAGGAAAAAAAAAAAAAAAAACAACTCACTGCCATTGAGTCAGATCTGACTCATAATGATCCCTCCTTAGCTTTCCGAGGAGATATCACTACAGAAGTAGACTGCCCAATCTTCCTTCTGAGGAGTGGAGGGGTGGGATTGAACTACCTTCTGGTTAGCAGTCAAATGCCTTAGGCACTATGCCAGCAGAGCTCTTATTTCTCTCTCTCTCTCTCTCTCTCACACACACACACACACACACACACATACATATACAATGAAATCTGTTATTTAGAAAGCTAAATAAATTATTAAATCAAATGGGTATATAATAGCCAGATAAATCATTTTAAAAGATAATATTATTACTGTTTTTTTTTTTTTTACTGAAGGAAACATTCCAACTTTATTACGCTAAAAAAAAATTGTTGAAAGCTATGTCACCAGGCATATTCTAATTGATTTTTAAAATTAAGGCTGTTTACTGAATATTTGATATAGTAAAGTGCTCAATGGGATCTTTTTCCACCACACAATATGGGTCATTTAATTGACAATTAGCCCATGCAAATATGCATTGCAGCTGTCAACAATTGACCCAAGGAACCTTAAATTTTAAGGAATATATTGTCCTGTTTGTAGATCTCAAAGGTTTATTTGTCCTATGAATTCTTTTGAACCATCTGTACCCAGTCTAACTGTGATAAACCTGGAACTTCATCAGTCAGGTAAGCACAAACTTTGAGATTGGCAAAACAGGCAAAACCAACAGTTTTATAGCAGATATGTATCATGTAACATCCAAGTGATAACTATAGTGTTCCCAATTAACAGGACCTCTGCCATCATGCTCTAATAATTTGTGTAATTTTAGATTTTGTTCACCATTACTTACAACTACTTTATTTTAATAGTATACTTGAATTGAAATTATTTTACAACTCTTCAATTTTTTGTTCTTAAAAGTGAGATAAAACTTTAAGTCCAAAATCAAATGTCTATGTTAGGGCATTATTGGAGAACAATGACCAAAAAAAGTGGTTACTTGTAAGCTTTCAAAAATAAAGAAAGACTTTAAAGCAAGTATTGCATATTTTCTAGACACTTTCCAAGTATCATTTTACTTATTTCTCATAATATCCCTACAAATTAGGTCTTCTTAATTTACATATAAGAATAGATATGTTGTGAAATCATAAGTAGAGTTAGGATTTAAGTAGTCCTATCTTGCTTCAAGAGAGCTCTGGTAGCGTAGTGCCTAAGGCATTGAACTGCTAACCAGAAGGCTGGTGGTTCAAACCCACCAACCACTCCTCAGAAGGAAGGTTGGGCAACCTACTTCCATAGTGATACTGCCTTGGAAACCCAAGGAGGGGTCGCCATGAGCCGGAAACCCAAGGAGGGGTCGCCGTGAGCCAGATACGACTCGACAGCAATGGATGGGTTTTTATCTTGCTTCTACAGGAGACCAATGGCATAGTGGTTAAAGTGCTTGGATGCTAATCAAATTATCAACAGTTTGAACCCACCATCCACTATGCTTGAGAAATATGTATATGTTCTATAAAGATTTACAGCCTTGGAAATTCTGTGGGATAGTTCTACTCTGTCCTACAAGGTTGCTTTCAGTTGAAATCAATTTGGTTGCACTGGGTTTAATTTTTTGGATGTTGGATCAAGTTAAACATTTGAATCTACCTACTAGTTTCACCTGGGAAGAAACATCTGGTGAGTTCCTTCTGTAAGATTACAGCCATTGAAGATCCTCTGTAATATAGGTCTACTCTAAAATATATGGTGATACTATGAGTCAATTGGCTACACTGCAGCAGAATTTTTGTTTATTTGTTTTAAACTCATTTTAAGAGCCACTAGGTGGTCTAAATGTTTAATAAACTAGGCAACTAATTGAAAATTTGGTGGTTTGTGTCTACTCTGATGTGCCTGGGAAGAAAGTCCAGGTAATCTACTTCCAAAACATCACCATTGAAAAACATGTGTAACACAGCTCTACTCTAAGCCACATAAGGATACAATGAGTCATAATCAACTTAATGACAGGTTGTGTTTATTGCAGGACTTTGAATTGGTTATTTCAGTTCACTAATGGCTGATGAAACAATAATGCAATGGACCTAATTTTGTAAAATGTGAGTGAATCAGAATGGTAACTGGAACAAGGAAAATTAGTTTGACTCCCTGCTAGAAAGTTAATCTCTCTCTTAGAAAACAAGGGCAGCTTGTGCATTGTATAGCAACCTTCACTGGCAGAGTTGAAATCAATGGAGCCTCACTCAAATATGGCATCCAGCTGCACTGCTTTGAATGTGTGTCACTCTCCACTGTCCTAGAAATAATCCAATATCCCATATCAAGTTCCTGAAAGAGCTCATTGTGCTTCTCCTTAGTCTCATATTCCATTATGATTTTTACTCCTAATTTTTTCTGTTATGGTTATAGTTATGCTTCACCCAAATTTTAAACATTTTGGTCTGTTCCTATTTCACTTCTTTGGTCATGACAGAACAAATTCAAACCATTTTGAAACCTTGTTTTTTGGATCTTGATTGAAAGGCTGCATTTTACACATGTACAATTAATGCTGCTAATCATCTGACCTTAAATAGGGAAATTATTCTGTATTATCCAGGTGAGTCCAATGTAGTCACAAAGGCCCTTACATGTGGAAAAGGGAAGTAGAAGAGTTTCATAGTGGTATGATCTGGGAGGCACTTGAACTCCCCCCATTGCTTACTTTAAAAGATGGAGGTATCCATGAACTGAGGAATATAGGCAGACTCTAGAAACCGGGAAGGCAAGAGAATAGATTATCCCCTAGATCCACCAGAAAGAAATACACTTCTACTAACAAATTAATTTTAATTCACTGGAAACCATTTTGGATTTATGACCTCTGTAACTGTAAAATAATACTTTTGTGCTGTTTTAAACCACTAGTTTTTGGTAATTCGTTACAGCAGCAATATGAAGCTAACACAATGAGTATATTTTAAACTATTGCACAATATGACATATTGCACTATATGTTCTTTGCTAAAGATAGTACAACATGGTGTAAGGTTGAAAACCTTTTGTAAGGTCAATGCTTATTTTCTGATTGTTTAGTTAGAGTTACTAAACTTTTTGCTCACTTGGGTGAGCATGAACCATAGCTTATTTTTATATTCATATCTTTATACAGGCAGTCCTCAAATTATGAACTTCCAGACAACTCTTGTTGTTGTTGTTGTTGTTATGTGACGTTGAGTTGGACCCAACATAGCGACCCCTCCTTGGGTTTCCGAGGCAGTATCACTAAGGAAGTAGATTGCCTCATCTTCCTTCCGAGGAGTGGCTGGTGGATTTGAACCGCCAGCCTTCTGGTTAGCAGTCAAGTACTTTAGGCACTACATTACCAGAGCTCCTACTTAGCCTTTAATATTAGGTAAATTGACCCTCACTTTGAAATGAGTGAACCAATTCCTATTCCATCAAGTTCTTCATCACACTTCCCTTCACTTGCTACAGATGCAAGTTTTAAATTATTGAAAAGACCTTTTCTTAAAATAAATAAGGCTAAATAAGAACTGTATATAATTGGTCCAACTTACCTACAAATTCTTAAAGACACAGGAATGGATTTCTTTCATACTCCAAGGACTGCCTATATATGTGCACACTGGTACTTCTTCCTTATATGATGAGTCTTCTGTTTTAATTAACACTCTCTCCTCACCAGAACTCATTATGTATGTTATTTTTGTTGTTGTTATGTGCTGTCGAGTCGGACCCGACTCATAGTGACCCCTCCTTGGGTTTCCATGGCAGTATCACTACGGAAGTCAATTTCCCCATCTTCTTTATGTATAGCATTCCTGATTTCACACTTCATTTTTTATGATTTGTTCTCTTTCAGAAGAAATATTTGGTAAATATTGTTTAGTTTGCTTTAGCACCAAGTATTTAAGAGAGTATACAGGTTTCAGTATAAGAAAAAGTCTCTTTCTCTCTTTCTACATAT
>NW_006921918.1:1569679-1574269 GCF_000298275.1 Orycteropus afer afer
AAAAATTAAATTTTTATGTGCTTCCAAAGACTTCTCCAAAAGAGTCAAAGAGAACCTGCAGATTGGGAAAAAATATTTGGTGATGACATATCTGACAAAGGACTTATCTCTAGGATTTATAGAAAACTCCAACACCTCAATAACCAAAAGACAAATAATCCAATTAAAATTGGTCAGAAGACATGACTAGACACTTCACCAAGGATGATATTAAATCAACCAACAAACATGTGAAGAAATACTCATAATCATTAGCTATTAGAGAGATGCAAATCAAAACAATGATATACCATCTTGCTCCAGCACTAGTACCAAAGTTCAACGAGACAGAAAATAACAAATGCTGGTAAATGGTGTGGAGATATTGGAACTCTCACACACTGCTGGTGGTAAAATGATACAACCATTGTGGAGAGCAGTATGGTGATTCTTTCAAAAGTTGGAACTATAAATACCATTTGACCCAGTTATTTCATTACTAGGTATATATCCTAAAGAAGTGAGAGCCATGACAAGAACAGACATATGCACACCAGGTTAATCACAGAACTCTTTACAATAGCCAAAAGATGGAAACAACCTGGATGTCCATCAACTGAGGAATGGATATCCAAACTATGGTACATACACACAATGGAATACTACGCAACACTAAAGAATAATGTAGAATCTGCAGAACACTGCAAAACATGGATAAACTTGGAGGACATTATGCTGAGTGAAATAAGTCAACCAAAAAAGGACAAATACTGTATTAGTCCGTTAAAAGTCAACGGAACACTTATCTGTGGAAGGTCATTTTCTTTGTTGGTTACCAGGGTTGGGAGTGCAGGGTAGGGAATACTGTTAGGTAGATAGAGATAAGTTTTGATTTGGGTGAGGAGAAGGGCAACGTACCAAATGTGAGTGATCAATATAGTGGCATTGAGGAAGGGAAAGACATAGAGAGGTACATGGGAAATACAGAAAACAAAGATGAACACTTTTGCACATATACTATGGTGTGATCAGGAAGGCAAACACGGGTATATGGGTGGATAGATGGGTGGACAGGCTGAAATATTAGGTATGTCTATGGAGTGAGGAGTGCACCCAAGAACATGTATAGTGTTGATAGACAGTGGTCCTATAACTTTATGTGTATGATCTGAATTCCCAGGGGCATAATGGAGCTGACAAGGGGCAAGGTTGTAGTCAATGCTTGGTCACAGCCAGCTACCCAGAGGGACTGAGTAGTTGAAACTGTGGGCTCAGGACCATAGTCACAGAGGACATCTAGCTCAATTGGCATGACATACTACACAAAACATTGTTCCACCTCCTACTGTGACAAGTAGGGACTGGGATCTTAAAAGCTTGCCACCTGCCATCTAGATGCAACGATGGGTGTCTCCTGATCCAGAGCCAAGAAGAATGAAGAAAACCAAAAATTCATGGAAACAATTAGTCCTAGCAACTGGTACACCATCTGATCTGCAGCCTATACCACTTATGAGACCAGAAGGACTAGATGGTGCCCAGCTACTACTGTCAACCACTTGGAAGAGGATCTATGTAGGAGATCCTGGATAGACAGGGAGAACAATGTGGAACAAAACTCAAAATCATTTGAAGGAAAAAAAGGGGGCACCAGGTTTGCTGGCCTGATGGAGCCTGGTAGAAGCACTGAGACTATGGTCCCTAGTTTCCCTTCAGGTCTGGAATTGAACGCATGCCTGTGGCTTCCAGCCAAACAATAGACAGGCATATGAGTTGAACATTTACCTGAGGTAGATACACTCCTTGGAGAGAACAAGCATGGGAGAAAGAAGGGCTGCTTATGCACAGGGAGACAGCTCAGGGGGCAGGAGAGCATGGAGGGATGGATACAGGGAAGAGGTAACTATTGGGAGGAAGTAGGAGGGGAGATGTTGCATTGTGGTAAATTGTTGTCAGTGTCATGAGACAAAGTGTATGTGAACTGCTGTATGGAAAGTATATTTGCTCTGTATATTTTCACCCAAGTCACAATAAAAAGAGAAAAAAAATAAAATGCCTCTGGCCTAACCTCCAGTCTCACAGCAACACACGAGCCACCTCAGTAGGACAAACTGACAGACAAGTTTGTCTCCCTTAGCTTTTCCAAACCACTCTGCTCACTTCCTGGTCTCTCTCAGCCATTCGGAAACCACCTCCCTGCCTCTCTACATGGTTCCCTCCTTCTGGGCTGCTCTAAACCTTCCGCCTGTCTCTCCTCCTGGTTCCTACCTTCCGGGTCACTCAAACCCCTTTATGTCATGTACAGACCCCCAGCATTTGCTTCTCTGTGTTTTCTTTGATGATCTTTATAGTTTTAGGTTTTACATTTAGATCTTCAATCCATTTTGAATAGTTTTTTGTATATGATGAAAGATATGAATTCTTTTTCATTTTTTTCTGTAAATGGGTATCCAGTATAGCCAACATCATTTGTTAAAGAGACTCTCTTTTCCATTTATTAGATTTTTATCCTTTGTCAAAGATCAATTGTCCTAGGTGGGTGATTTTCTTCTGTGTTTTCAATTCTGTTCCAGTGGTCTAAGTGTCTGCCATTGTACAAGTACCAGGCTGTTTTGAATACTATGGCTATGTAATAGGTTTGGGGATCAGGGTGTGTGAGATCTCTTATTTTCTTCCTCATTTTTAGTATCCCTTATTTGGGGACTGTTTCTTTTCCAAATAAATTTGGTGGTTAGTTTTTCCATCTCTTTAGAGAATGATATGGAATCTGGTTTTGGATTATATTACAACTGCAGATCATTTGGGTAATGTAATTTTTCATGATGTTAAGTCATCCTGTCCATGAGCATGGTATATTCTTCTATTTATGCAGGTCTCTTTTGGTTTCTTGTCATGCATATTTTCTTCCTGTCTCTATGGTGTAGTGAATTGCTTAATATGGCCCTTCTAACCATGGTCTAAGAAGCTCTGGTGATACAGTGGTTAAAATATTTAGCTGCTAACCAAAAGGTCAGGGGTTTAAACTCACCAGGCACTTCATGGGAAAGAGAGATGAGAAAGTATACTTCTGTGGAAATTTACAGCCTTGGAAAATATATGGGGCAGTGTGACTTTTTCCTTTAGTGTTGCTTTGAGTCAGAATCAACTCAGGGGCAGTGGACTTGGTTTGGTGGGTAGCCGTGGTCTTTGTGATTCCCACCAGATGACTCAGTGCGGTGCTTGTGGCCACCAAGAGGACTGGATAGCTGGTTAATAATGGAAATAAAGTACATGCACCCTTGTGGCGTGGGACTATGGAAATAAGGTATACAAAATTCTAATGTGGGAATTTTCAATTTTGCCACCCACTAAAAAATGAGCCATTCCAGAGTCCAAAAGGAGTGACCTAACTATCATGAAGAAAAAGAGCCAGGAGTGGAGCTTGTTCTTTGGACCTGAGTTCCTTGTGCTGAACTTCCTAGATCCAGCACAGACAGTGCTGTAACACTTTGCTTAGGTGACTAAAGATGACAAAAAACAGTGGAAGAGAAACTGCAGCAGCAGAGGCTACAGAACAAGTGACTAGCATGAGACAGGACAGTGAACTTCCTGGCCCATGGAGAGCAGATGCTAAGCGTCATCAGACAGGAGCCTTGCTGGCTGGGTGGGCTGCTTCTCTGGGAACATACCACAGGTTGTTGTTCACTGTTCCTCCATTTTATCAAGCATGATATCCCTCTTCAAGAAATGGTCCCTCTGATAACATGACCAAAGTTGGTGAGATGAGGTCTGGCCATTCTCACTTCCAAGGAACATTCAGGCTGCAATTCTTCCAAGACAGATCTATTTGTTCTTATGGCAGTCTCTGGTACTTTCACTATGCTTCCCTGACACCACAATTCAAAAGCATCAAGTCTTTTTCAGTCTTCCTTATTTATTGTCCAGCTTTCACATGCATATGTTGTTGTTGTTGTTTTTGTTAGGTGCTGTTGAGTAATTTTCGACTCATAGCAACCCCATAAACAGCAGAACAAAACACTGCCCAATCCCACACCAGCTCCATGATCTCTGCTATACTTGAGCCGATCATCACAGCCACCATGTCAGTCCATCTCGTTGAAGGCCTCCCCCTCTTTTGTCGACTCTCCACCCTACCAAGCATGACATCTTTCTCCAAGGAATGGTCCCTTCTGACAACGTGACCAAAATAAATGAAATGAAGTCTGGCCATGCTCGCTTCCAAGGAGCATTTTGGGTGCACTTCCTCCAGGACAGATCTGTTAGTTCTTTTAGCAGTCCATGGTACTCTCAGCATTCTTCGCCAACACCACAACTCAAAAGCATCAACTCTTCTTCCATCTTCCTTATTCATTGTCCATCTCTCATATACATAGCAGGCAATTAGAAATATCATGGCTTGTGTCAGGCTCACCTTAGTCCTCAAGGAGACATCCTTCCTCCTCAGCACTTGAAACAGTTCCTTTGCAGTTGACTTTCCCAGTGCTACACATCGTCTAATGTCCTGACTGATGCTGCCATTGGCATCGATTGTAGAACCAAGCAACGTGAATTCTTTGACAACCTCAATCTTCTCTCCATTTATTGTGATGCTGCTCATTGGTCCAGTTGTGA
>NW_006921918.1:1579794-1594303 GCF_000298275.1 Orycteropus afer afer
ACTTGACTGCTAACCAGAAGGCTGGAGGTTCAAACCCACCAGCCACTCCTTGGAGGGAAGATGGGACAATCTACTTCCATAGTGATACTGCCTCAGAAACCCAAGGAAGGGTCGCTATGAGTCAGGTCTGACTCCATGGCATATAACAACAACAACAAAGGATAAAGAAGCTCTATAATGAATATTTTAGTAAGGATTTACTAGATGATTTGTCATAATTTTTGTGGTTATTTAAATATGACAAGTAAAAGCCAGGTCAGTGTATTGATTTCCTCAGGTTAGCATTTGTACTTATTTATAATGCAATTTTGAATACTTAGGAAAGTGCCTAGAAAAAAGCATGTTATGAAGTTCACATTTCATGAAAAAAAAATTGTATTTTAGAAAGTGTAAAGAGGAAAACAAAAACCTGTTTCCATATTTTGTGAATACTTCTATTTATAAGTATTGAGTGATGATTTGTCATCAGTATCTAACCTAAATTAAAGATGCACAGTAACTATGGGAAGGTTGGAGAAAGATATAATGTTCTGGTAATTCATAGAAAAATGTGTGTGTGTGTGTGTGTTTATTGGAGTGGAGGTGGATTTCACAGGATGTTTTTCACAATTGCCTTTCCCAGAACTTTTTCTTCATGGTGTTTTAATACTACCACACTTCATATCTTAGAAGAGTCACTGGGTGGTGCAGATATTTAATGCAGTTTGGCTGCTAACAGAAATGTTGGGAGTTCCACTCCATTAAGAGGTGCCTCAGAAGAAAGACTTGATAATCTGCTTCAGAAAAGTCAGTCACAGAAAACCTTATGTAGCATAGTTCTACTAAGACACACATGAGATCACCATGAGTTGGAATTGACTTGTGGAGACTGGTTCTTAGTTAGAACCTCATCCAATAATATTTGCTTCTGATAAGAGAGTCTGGTGCCATTTGCTTCTCCTTTAGAAATAACTAAATGACCCAGACTGGCCAGTCAGAGTTCTGTGTCCTCTTGACTCCTGTGTTTGGTTCAGGGAAACACACAATCTTCAAACTGGGAAAGTCTGTCTTCATAGGATTTGACATATGAATAATGGGAAAAAAGAGAGTTTCTTCTTGAGGAAAAGCAAATGATAAGAACCATTTAAATAGTGTAGTGCCTAAGGAACTTGACTGCTAACCAGAAGGCTGGCAGTTCAAACACACTAGCCACTCCTCAGAAAGAAGGTTAGGCAATGTACTTCTATAGTGAAACCAATTTAGAAATCCATGGAGGGGTCACTATGAGTGGGATCTGACTCCACAGCACGTAACAACAACAACAGGCTAATTTACATGAGGTTTATGTCAGTTACCACCAAACCATCCTGAAAAATACAGATATGGGTATTAGGGGTGGATGTTGCATTTGTAAATACTAAATTATTGGTGACTCAGCTTACTGAAGCTAGAAATTTATGGAATTTGGCTTAAAAATATCAGAAAATCGTAGTATTTTACATACAAAATGTGGCGTTCTATGAAGCCCTTTGTAAAAGAAACAAAGACAAAAACTTAGACTAAGCTGGCTTGCTGGGAGGTGAAAGCAACAGTGAGATGGAAGGAGACCAGGATTCAGAGCGGTTTTCAGTGAGCTAGAGATGGGCCTGGAGGATTTCAGAATGCGAATTACTCTTCCTGTGCTAAATGTGCTGTAAACTACAGCAGGGTAGCAGGGAAAAAACAATGAGAGATTATATTGGGAACACTGAGTATCCAGACAGATCTGTCCACTATAAAGTTCCATCCATTGTTCACTCAGGAGGCAACAGGCAAAACTATGTCTCTGCTCACCGATCTATTGTTTTACATTCCTCTGAGTTATAGGTCAAGGTGAAGCACTTAGTCTGAGGACAAAGAGATTGAGCATCAAAGAGACTTGTGTTGCTGAGAGGGGAAAAAAAAAAAAAGCCATGGTATTGAATCAAGCATAGGTCAATACAATCTCTGGTTTTATTAGAGTCCATAGAACAGTTAGATAGCAAAATAATTGGCAAGTGGCTGAGACTGTATGGAATTGTTTTCTCAAAGGAAATTTTCACCCATAGTTGCTGAATTGCTACTTCAATCCCCAGGACCCTTAACAAATGATAATTAGAAAGGTGTTGTCAAATTGGAAGAATCTCTAGAAATACATTTCTTAGATATTAATTTTGGAAAAATTGATAAAGAAGGGGCTCTAACAGGATAATTCATGGAGTAAAAATTGTCTGACTAAAGTTTTAATTCCACAACTAAAAAAAGGAGCTTTTTGCTTTAAATTCTTACTACTTTGTTGTTGTTGTTGAGAATATACACAGCAAAACATGCATCCATTCTACAGTTTCTATATGCACCATTCAGTGACATTGATTATATTCTTCAAGGTGTGTAGTCATTCTCACCCTTCTTTTCTGAGTTGTTACTCTCTCATTAGAGCTCTGGTAGCACAGTGCCTAAGGCACTTGACTGCTAACCAGAGGGCTGGCAGTTCAAACCCACCAGCCACTCATCGGAAGGAAGGTTGGGCAATCTACTTCCTTAGTGATAGTGCCTCGGAAACCCAGGGAGGGGTTGCTGTGAGTTGGATTCAACTGGAAGACAGTAAGTTCTTTTTTTTTTTTTTTGTACTCTCTTATTAACGTAAACTCACTACCCTCTAAGGCTCCTATCTAAATTTTTGAGTTGCTGTTTTCAATTCCCTCACATATATCAGGTCTTTTAACATAATTCTTAAAAGAGCATAATCTAAAGGCAGACCTTTTTTTTTTACTAGTTAAGCTAAAGTATTGTTTGATTTGAAGAGTACTTTAGGGGATATTTTTGGTTTAAAGTTTATCTCAGGCCAATACTTTCAGGGGTTCATACAACCTTCGTGGCTCCAGAAAGTCAAGAGTCCGTGAGAATTTTAAATTTTGTCTGCATTTTCCCAATTTTGGTCAGGATACTGCCATGGAATCTCTGATCAAAATGTTCAGTAATGGGAGATAGGCACCATCCAGTTCTGGTCTCATGACAATGGAAATAGTTGCTCATGGAGGCAATTATCCAAACATTTCACATCTTACTCCGTTTCTTAATTCTCCTTCTTCCTCTGTTTCTCCGTGTGAATAGAGAGCAATTTTTGTGCCTTGGATGACTGCTTGCCAATTTTTAAGAACCCAGGCACCACTCAATGAACTAGAATACAGAACAGAAGCACTATACATATAATTAGGCCAATTAACTAGGGTGTCCAATGAAACTATGACCCTAAACCTCCAAACCAAGGAAACAAATTCCATGAGGTTTTTGCTGTACCTAAGCAGCCTCAAAACCACAAAAAACAATCCCACTGCCATCAAGTTGATTCCGACAAATAGCTACCCCCATTGGGTTTCCAAGGCTGTAAATTTTTATGGAAGTAGATTGCCTCATCTTCCTTCTGCAGAGTGGCTGGTAGATTTAGACCATCAACATTCTAGTTAGCAGTCAGATGCCTTAGGCACTATACCACCCAAGCTTCGTGAAACAGCCTCAGTAAAACCAAAACCAAACTCACTGCCATTGAGTCAAATCCAACTCATAGAGACCCCTCCTTGGGTTTCTTAGGCAGTATCACTAGGGAAGTAGATTGTCCAACCTTCTTTCCGAGGAGCGACTGGTGGGTTTGAACCGCCAGCCTTCTGGTTAGCAGTCAGATGCCTTAGACACTGCACCACCAGAGCTTCATTAAACAGCCTCAGTAGCTACTTTTTTTTTTTTTTCTGTTGTTGTTGTAAATAAGTCTATCCTGCAACTTTTGCCAATTCATTTTTTTACAGGTATACAATATACTAATAGCAATTACAATAATTAATCAATGCCATTTTTTCAATGACTGTTAATCCTCCTTTTCCTATCCTTCCCGTCCCTGATAACCACTAATAAACTTTGATCTCTGTGTATTTTCCCATCATCTTATTTCACTGTTAATTTTCAATATGGTAGGGGTTGTTTAAATTTAGGTAAATTTAACTAGGTTTCTAATCTGAATGAAAGAAATGCATATACTTCAGAAATGCTTGATTTGGAACTGCATGTAGTAATTGGAAAAGGGTCTGAGAAAATTTTATAATGTTATATGATATGCATCAGATTAAGAGTGCATATGTAGATTAAGCCACTCCTCGGAAGGAAGATGGGGCAATCTACTTCCCTAGTGATATTGCCTTGGAAACCCAAAGAGGGGTCGCTATGAGTCGGGTCCGACTTGACCGCACATAACAACAACAACAACAACAACATGTAGATTAAGAGCAAATAAGAAAGACATAGAGTGGGAATCTGTTGTTTTAGACTGCCCAACAATAACTCTTTCTCTCTTTCCTCCCCTGTTCCCCATCTCCCTTCCCCTCTCCTCCTCTGTCCCCCTTCTTTTTTTTTCTAAGGAAACAGCATGGTACTTCCTTTGGGAAACCTATTTACTCACTCTCTGTGACTTATTGAGGAGTTTAAAAAAATCATGTATTGTCCATAGCAATTGGTTCAGGAAGGAACACTTAATTCAACTTGCCAATCAAAAGCCTCCTGTAATATTTTTGAAAAATAGATCCAAAGATCTCTCTCTCTCCCTCTTTTTTCCTTATAGTTTTGTCCTGTTTGTACTATGAGTGACATTTATTTTTTCTGCCATGTAACAAGAGACTGCCCAAGACACAAGACAGAGAAAAGCACAGCCAAGAAAAGAACAGGAAGAGAGAACTCTGAAATACAAATATACAACCAAAGATCAACAGACAATGGTTGAAAAAATACAAACTGAGATAATGAACACTGAAAAACTGAACCTAGGATAAAGTGATGAATTGGAAAGAAACTGTGTGATGAAAAATGAAAACCTAAACAATTAGACCAGAACTAATAAGAAGGTTGACACAATGTAAAAAATTTTACCTATGTCACTCATGATTGTGTTTGGAAACTATGAAATAGGAATGGGTTTTATTGTGTATATCTTTATTAAAAAAAAAAAAAAAAAACGATATTTGATGCTGTAAAATAAGGCCTGGTATAATATAGTGTCTCAAAAATATTTATTGACTAAATTAGTGCAGGTAACCACTGCTAAGGGCACGGATGTATTTATTCTGTTCAGACACTTTGTATATGTGTCATGTGTTAAGGCAACACTGGAGTTACTAATGGCTGTCTGTTCCTTCACTGTCCGCAAATCATGTTAGAAATGCTAAAGTCTGGGAAAAAGATTCCCATTTCCTCTTTCCTTTGACACAAGCCCACTTGCATATTTATGTCCTCAATGTCTCAACACTTTATTGGAACAGCTTTTTCAACTTTTACTCAACTTTATTGGAACAGCTTTTTCAACTTTTACTCATTGTCTGAACACCTTCTTCTAAGACATAGCCATGAATCTTCTAAACAATAATCTGAGCTAATATCTTGCTTTACTCCCAACCATCTCCATACTCAGGATTGTATTATTTTTTTCTCAAAAAGCTCTCCTCTAACTCAAGTTAGCAGTTCTTTTTCAAAGTTACCTCACCAATTTTCTAAGATATAGCCATACAAAATCAAATCTATCTATAAAAATAGCTTAGGGAAATTCTAATGGTCCTGTTGCTTTAGCTTCAAGTGAATTAATGATACCTATGAGTAACTTTTAAAAATATTTATAACATCATAAAAATCTCTTAACAGACAACCTGATTAAGAGTAGACATCTACTAATTGTTAACTACTTTTTCTTTCTATGAATAAGTGTGAAATATTTTCCAATAGGAAAAAAAATAAATAATTGCTCAGATTCGTATGAAGTATAAAGTCTTTTGAAATATTAAAGTAACAAAATTAGCTGGACAACTGTATAACATGATTGTATAACAGACCTGTAGATAATTTGAACAAAGTATATAAAGATATAAGATATAAAAGACAATATTAATTTCAAATTATTGCCCATATTTTGCAGTCTAATTCATTCTGACTTTTAAAAAGGCTCATAATAAAAGTTATGAGTATGTATGCAACATTTGATTTTTTAAATATTCTAGTATGATTAAACAATTTTTGTGAAAATAAATCTCTCGTATCCCACATAATATAAATATAAAAAAATATAGTGATTTGGAAATAAGGTGAAAAATTTCCCATTTTAAATGAAACTTGTCATATGTTTCTAAAGATGTCTAGGATTAATAACACAGGGAAATTTAATAATTTTATAGTGAAGAAAATTGATGGACAACATCCTCAATCAGCTGATCAAAGTTAGCATCACCAATAATGGGACAAATTGACATCCTGTGCCACCTAATGCAATACCTGAAGACACCTCATCATTTATGTGGTATCCTTGCCCCAAAATGCAACCTGGATTTAATCATGAGAAAATATCACACAAAATCCAGTTGAGGGACATACTACAAAATAGAGACCTGAAATCTTCAAAAGTTTCAAAGTCACGAAAGTTGAGGTAACACTTAGGAACTATTCCCAGACTGAAGGAGATCAAAAAGATTTGATAACTAAATTCAATGTGAGATGCTGTATGAAATCCATAACCAGAAGGAGAAAGATCTAAAGAACATTATTGGGGTGACTGATGAAATTAAAATTGAATATGGAAAGCAGATTAGATAATAGCATTTATCAATGTTATGTTAATTTGAAAATTGTACTGTGGTCATGGAATAGAATGTCTTTGTTCTTAGGACATAGTCATTGAAGAATTTAAAGGATACCATGTTTCCAGCTAACTCAAAAATTATAAAACAATTATTATACATATATAAAATATAGAAAGAATAAATAGTAAATAAATTTGGGTTAAATTTAAACATTTGGTAAATCTGGATGAAGATGGCAGAAGGGCTTTGTATTATTATTCTGACTTTTCTCTAAACTTGACATTGTATCAAAATAAAAAGTTATGAAAATCTGTTCCTTGGAAATGTATATTATTTATCCTTCTAAGGTAAGGGCATATATTTAAAATATATGGAGTCTGAATATTTGAAACCCTTTAACTTGTTAGTAACTACGAAGTCTTGGTAAAATATTCCATTGACTAATTTAAAAACTGAATTATTTTACTTGTTTTTAAACAGCAGGTGATAACAATTTTGGCAAAAGCATCTTTGTTTGTAATTTTTTTCTTGTTGTTTTTGTTCACTTCCTTAATTTCAAAGATCAAGGAAACAGCTCTCCTTTAAAATAGTTATGGATCAAGGTGAATTCAAACCAGATGTTTTGGGGTTTTAATTCCACTCTAAAATTTCTGATTCATGCCCCAGAGAACATCTAAGATCTAATGACCAGCCAGAACTTCCCATTTAAGATAGAGCATTCATAAGTCAGCCTCCCAGCTAAATGTTTATTTTTCTAACTGTTTTATAGTGAAGTTGGTTAAAGGGCTTGGCACAGTGCTCTTCAGTTTAATTTTAAACCTGACAGAAATGCTGGCCTCAGTGTGTGTATGTGTGTAATTTAGTTGCTGTGCTACTGGAAGTCTATGGAAGATTAATGAATGGTGAGGCTCTGTGGCAGTTGTGAAGGGATGTAGAATAGAGAAAACCAGCCACCATCTGTTCAAAATGTCTTTTGTAGTGCTTTTAAGGAAAACAGTTATCAGCAGGAGACAAAGGCAAACAATGGTTTTAAATATTAATGTTTCTGTTGTCACAAATAAATATTGCAATTGCACTATTATTTCAACAAATATGTACATGCATATATTCTGTTGTGACCATATTGTATATTCAAATCCATTTGCCAAAACCAGAAAATTAATAATTTAACGTCCTTACTTGTGGTTATTCTCAATTAGTATCTTCAGAGATATAATATATATTAAGCCAGAAAGACGAGCTCTATAAATCAAATTTTTCCTTAAGATCAAAATTGTTCCTTAGAATTATCCCAACAAATTTTAATCAGTTTATTCAAAATCTTTAGTTACTTTCTCACAGATTCATTATACCAATTCAACCCTCAAATCTTTTCAAAAGCAGCACAGTATAACTGAAATGTTCCCCACTATTTATAAGCACTGATGGACTCTAAAACTGTGCTTCTCAAACCTGAACTGAACACAAGTCACATGGAGGCTCCGATAATGCAGATTCTGACTCACTAAATTTTGGGTTGAATCTGAGTGGCTGAATTTCTCAGGTTGTGCTGATGCTTCTGGTCCATGATTACATTTGGTTAGTAAGGATACAGATTTGTCTTTGTGATATAGTTTGCTGTAAATAACAATGGAAATTCCAGAGGTAATACATAAAATTCTAAAAGTAGAAACATCAAATATTGATGTTTACTTGACTCAGCATTCATCCAGTCACCAATAATAATCCGAAAAATCCAACCAAACCCACTGCCATTGACTCAATTCTGAGTTTGAGTGACCCCCATAGGGCTTCCAAAGTTGTAAATCTTTACAGAAGTAGATTGTCTCATCTTCCTCCTGCGGGGCAGCTGGTGGGTTGAACCACTGTCCTTCTAATTAGCAGCCAAACGCCTTATCCACTGCACCACCAGAGCTCTTTCAACAATAATAGAAGCCCTTCACAGGTTTAAGAAGCCCGGATCGCACAGTGTTTAAGGCATTTGACTGCTAACTGGAAGGTTTGTGGCTCAAATCCACCAGCCCTCAGCAAAAGGAAGATGGGGCATTTCACTTCCATAAAGATTTACAACCTATGAAACCCAATGGGGGTCTCTATGAGGTGGAATCTATTTGATGGCAGTGAGTGTGTTTTTTGTTTTTTATTGGCTTATGAGATGCTATTAGAACCAGTATTGGCAGCATTAGTTGACACATTTGGTTAAATCAGAAAAGCATAAAATATACATAAGAACTTCTTTAAAATTTTCTTGAAAATGCAAATTATTTTGCCTATCTTTGATCTAAAGCCAGAGGTTTATTTTTCCTTCTGAGTATAAGTTGATTGATTGGATTTCCTTGCCATCTTTCATGCATACAAAGTACCTAAAATTCATCACCTTAGATTTTCAGATTTGATGTCTTTCACATGAAGCAATAATTTAAGTACAACCACAAAGTACTGTGATTAGAAGATTTATAGTAACTTCAATATTTTACACTTGGCTTGTATATACCTAATTCAATTGCTATTATTGTAGGAAACTTGAATTTATGAATGCTATCCAAAACATCCAACATAATTTCTATAAAAACCAAAAATGCTTTTTTCTCTTTCTCTCTCTCTTTTTATTTGGTTTGTTGACTGATGTTTATATAATCGTGCATTAAATCATAACTTCAAGGACTAATATAGCCAAAATGCTAAGCATCTTACTCAACACTGGTGGTAGAAGACTGTTCATAAACAAGGGAAACACTGACTAGCCTTAAAGTCCACTGTGTTATTAAAACCAAAAACCAAACTCACTGTCTTTGAGTCGGATCCAACTCATAGCGACCCCTCCTTGGATTTCCAAGGCGGTATCACTATGGAAGTAGATAGTCCCACCTTCTTTCCAAGGAGTGGGTGGTGGGTTTGAACCAACACCCTTTGGTTAGCAGTCAAATGCCTTAGGCACTAGGACAACAGAACCCCCTACTGTGTTATTAGTATCTGCCAATGTATTCCATAAAGCATAGTAAGAATGCTAACCAGACAGATGAGTAGAAATTTTTCAGGAAATTCTTTAAAAACAATCTAATCTTAACTCCCAGAAATACTTCTCATAATCTCTTTTGACATTTCCCAATTCTTTTGCACATTTGGTTGATTTTATCCCCAAATTTTTCTTTCCATGATGCATTATATTTTCCTCACCACCTGTTCTGGTTATCTAGTGCTGCTCTGACAAGAATATACCACAAATTAGACGGCCTTAACAAGCAGGAGTTTATTCTTACAATCTGGAGGCTTTAAATCCAACTTCAAAGTGCCAGGCTCTAGGGGCTGTGTGAAAGCCCCTCAGCCTTGGGCTTCAGCTCTGCCTCTCACTCCCAGCCCACTGAAGCTAGAGGCATCTGTTTACTCAGACAGCTAGTGGCTGCTGAGGTTAACAAGCCTGAGTTTGACAAATAAAATGTCACAGTCCCAATGTTACCAAACCACACGGCAGGTCATTAATTCAAGTCCATTGTAAGTCCTAAAGTCGGCAGAGCATGACAGGCTGCTGAACAATGACATGGCTACATGCAGGGTCCAAGTGTGTCTTATACTAGAGACCATTCCCAAGGCTTCTCCATATATACAGGAAGCAGACCACATCCCAAAGGCAGCTACTCAGCTGCTTGTGGTAGATCCCACCATGGTGTTGACTGCCAGTCTCATTGTGGGGAATAACAACCACCAGCTGCCCAGACGCTCAACCAGGCCCAGCCAAGTTGACATACAAACTGAATTACCACACCACCTTTTCCTCACTCTTAGTTCATTATTTTGTGTGTCAATATAGTCACTATAATCCTCCCACTTTCCTCCCTCTTCTCAAGTCTTCTAATTCTTCTACTTCTGAATCATAAAGTATCTCTGGAAAAATGGCAAAATGTAACAGAGACAGCATAAAATTACTTCTTTATTAATAAAACTTTGTGCCTTAACATTTTTTACATTTGTTATTTGTCTAATCTGTTAGTGAGCCCAGGTAATTCATTAATTCATTAAAGCACTTGTATCCAACAGAATGCATAAAAATAAGTCTTGCTTGCTATTGGAGATTGATGCATATGACATAAAATTAAAATGCTATTAAATACATTGAAAGTAAATATGTATTAAGCTCATTATCTGGCTTCAAAATGCCAGCCAAGGATTTTTTTTTTTTCCCTTAATAGTAATGCCGTTATCTTACTGCCACCAATTGAAAATGAGATCATGAAATATGAGTGAAAAAATAAATAGATCTTCCATTCTTTCTGCTTTGAAAACCTTTTATTTTATTGTTCTTTGTGATTTCTATCTGAGGAAGTAAGCAAAGCAAAACAATGATTATACTAAGTTAAATCTTTAATAGCACCATGCTTCAAAACCATTGTTAAAGAAAAAGAATACATTTTGTTTAAATGCCAATTTTCTAAATTAGCTTAATGATATTAGAGGTTTATTTGTAGTGTCTATACTCAGTTTTCACATCATAATTCTGTCATTCAATGGAAAAAAAGATTGATTGGAATTCTGAAAACTTCAATTCTCATATCAATTTGATATCATATCATATATCATCAGGTAAATCATTAGTTTTACTTATTTTTACTCTATTTTTTATGATTCTAATATGGTTTTGGAAATTACCATATTATATTGTTAAAATAAAATTTCTTGTAAAAATATTAAAAGCTAAAATAGGCAAAGTCTTCAGTCAACACATTTATTAAAAATCTGATGAATAATGTGTGTATTATTATATTTAAGAAGAAAATTTAGGTTGAAACTAGAGATATGTAAAGCAAATCATTGTAATTATCTTTTCTTGAAGCACAAATTGTTCTTATAACATTAGGCATTTTATTCAATTTCTCCTTCCTTAATGGTAAGAAACAATTAAGAGGAAGCCTCTCCAGAACCAAAAATTAGACATTTATAGTGTTTATTAGGTGTAATAGTTTTTTATGGAATTTGTTATACACACACACATACTTTATATACAAATAGTAACAGAGAACCACCAACTTACATGGATATAAATGGATGCTATACTAGTTTACTCATTAGTGGTTTGATTTCTTTAAGTAAATTATATATTATTTACAGGGCTCTAGTATTAGCAAAACTGATTCAATGTGATATTCAGGTTAATTACTTTATTCTTCTGGGGTTTTTGACCTGGTTTCTATCTCAGTAGGCAAAAGAGAGTAAAAATTGTGATTAGTGGAGATGTTCTTTCCTGTAAGTGAATTCAAATGTAAATAGCTAAAATAAATTATTAGGGGGAAAGAAATGGAAAATCAACTATTGTAAGGAAATTATCATTCTCTAATAAAGACATTAGGCATTTGACTGCTAACCAGAAGGCTGGCAGTTCAAACCCACCAGCCACTCATTTGAAGGAAGGTTGGGCAATCTACTTCCGTAGTGATACCACCTTGGGAACCAAGGAGGGGTCGCTATGAGTTGGACCAGACTCAATGGCAGTGAGTTTGGTTTTAATAAAGACACAATATTAAATTTTAGAAAAGAAACCAATCAAAACTTCTTTCCAGATTTTATACACTTCCTTGAAAGAGTTTTGCACACTGAGTTTGTTATATAAATTTTACTGATCCTAACACAGGAAATTAATTAAAATTTAAATGCAGAGACAGAATTGAGTGCTTACAGTAATTTTACATGTAGAACAATGGAATTTATTGTGCAACAATTGGATGAAATGAATACTGAATATTCTAAAACTATGAGCAGAGAAACTAGGGTTATCAAACAGCTTAGCTAGATCATTCTACCCAAGTCCACACTACAAAAATAGTGGTTTAGGGCAAAACTATCTCTGGTAATCTCTATCTTTTCCAAAGATTGTGTTATCTTGTTGCATCCATTAAGAGTGGGTACATTTGATAAAAAATCACTCACTGTCAATGGTTTTGTTTAAAAATCCAAACTACCTATATTTTTGCCAATTAACCTAATAATGTTCTTAGAGCAAAAGGATCTATGAACGACTATATATATATAATGTGCCTTTCTGCCACCACTAACCAAAGATGTTTATATCCTAATTATATGAGCTTGTGAATCTGTGGCAAATAAGACTACAAGGGTGATTAAGGTTAAGGATTTTTTTTTTTTTTTTTTTTTTTTTTTTTTTGTGATTTGAGTGAAAGTTTACAGAGCAAATTAATCTTCCATACAGCAGTTCACAAACACTTTGTCTCATTACATTGAATGCAATCTCTCACAATGCAACAGCTCCCCTCCCACTTCCTCCCCATAGCCACCTCTTCCCTGTGTCTTTCCCTCCCATGCACTCCTGCCCCCACACTCCTGCCCATCCTTCCCCCAGTGCCAAGCTGTCTCCCTGTGCATATTCAGTCCTTCTATTCTCTCATGATTGGTCTCTCCAAGAAGAGTATTTTAGGATTTGAGGTGGGAAGATTACTCTGGATTATTCAAGTGGACACAATCTAATCACATGAGTCTTTGAAAGCAGAGAATTTTCTTGTTTGAGTCAGAGAGACAGCATGTGAGAAAGATTTCATTTTGATTCCCAGTAGTTAGTTCTGATATGTAAGGGGTTGTGTTCAAGAAAATAAATTCTACCAACACGCTGACGAGTAAGGAAACATATATCTTCCCCTAGTGACTTCAGGAAGGAATGTAACTGTGCCAATACTTTGTAGCTGTCAAACTTCTGACCAATAGAAGATTATAAATCTGTGGTAATTTATTATGTAGTGGAAAACCAATACAACTAAAATTGAAATCACATGTAGTTGCCATTTCTCTTATCAATTTATCCTAGAACTTTTCATTTCCTTTCATGACTTTTAATTCTTTTAAAAATTATAGGCAAAATAGATTTGTCTTAAGTGTCTTCATGACTAGATTCAAGTTATGTGGACTTTACAGAACACCAAAGAGTGATCCTATGATTCTTCTCAATTTTCAGTTAGAGAATGTGATAGTTGGAGCTGTGTGTCAACTTGGCTGGACCCCAGTTCTGTGTGGTTGTTCCCATGATGGGATCGGATGACTGTGTTCTGAGTGACCAATCTGCCCAAGAAGAGTTTCCCTAGGGGTGTGGCCTGCTTCCAGGATATCCAGGGACATCCTGGGAAGAGAGACATTCTTTGGTGGACTGGGACCGTGGTGTGCTGACTACAACCTTCCGTGAGTGAGCAGCCCACCGCTCGGCCTGGAGATCTTGGATTTGTCTTTCCTTGGAGTCAACAACCAGTGTACTACCTGCCAGCCTTGAATTTCTTGGCCCCCTGCGCTTGCGGAAGCTAAGGCTGCCTCCAGCCTGATGTTTCCTCCAGGGGCTCTGGACTTTCCGGCTTCTATACGTTTGTGAGCCATTTTCCTAAGATAAATTTCTCTCTCTCTTTCTCTCTCTCTCTCTCTCTCTCTCTCTCTCTCTCTATATATATATGCTTTGCTGTTTTTTGTGTTTCTCTAGAGAAGCCAATCTAACACAGAGAATGATTTCATTTTTTTCCATTACTAATGATTCTTGCTTGGACCACACAAATATTGTGGTATCTGCCACATTTCTACACTGTAGTCCTTGGGTTATGAATAAGATCTGTTCCTAACTGTGTCTTCAACAATTTACAGGCAAGTTGGACCAAGTGCATATGGTTCTTTTATTTTTCTTTTATTGTGATGACAGCATACACGAGGCATTTGCCAATGCAACAACTTCCCCATTTACTGCTCAAGGACATTGATGGTATTTTTCATATAGTGGCATCATTATTACTATTCTTTCCCAAAATATTCCAACACCATTATTATAAACTCAATGCCCTGCAAACAAAAGCTTCCATTTGTCCCCTCCATCCTACCCTTGGTAACCACTAATAATCTTTGCTTTCTATCTGTGTGTGTGTGTGTGT
>NW_006921918.1:1594598-1611305 GCF_000298275.1 Orycteropus afer afer
GTTCTGGTAGCATAGTGCCTAAGGCACTTGACTGCTCACCAGAAGGCTGGCGGTTCAAACCCACCAGCCACTCCTTGGAAGGAAGGTTGGGCAATCCTATTTCCGTAGTGATACTGCCTCAGAAACCCAAGGAGGGGTCGCTATGAGTCGGGGCTGACTCAACGACAAACAACAACAACAACAACAACAGTGGAATTGGTGGATAAAATGGTATTTCTATTTTCAACTTCTTAAGGAATCTCCAAACAATTTTCACAGTGGTTGTATCATTTTACAGTCCCACGAGCATTGTATTAGATTGCAAATCTCTCCACATCCTCACCAGCATTTGTTATTTTCTGTCTCATTGAACTTTGCTATTAATAGGTGAGATGGTATCTCATGGTTGTTTTGGTTTGCAACTCTGGTGGTGTAGTGCCTAAGGCATTTGACTGCTAACCAGAAGACTGGCAGTTCAAATCCACCAGACTCTTCAGAAGGAAGATTGGGCAATCTACTTCTGTAGAGATACCACCTTGGAAACCCAAGGAGGAGTGTCTATGAGTTGGGATCGACTCTATGACAGTGAGGTTTTTTTTTTTTTTTTTGATGGCCAATGATCACAAATATGTTTTTATGTGTTTTTTGGCTCCCTGAGTTTCTTCTTTGGAGAAGTGTCTGTTCATATTTTCTGCCTTATTTTTAATTGGATTGTTTGTCTTTTTCATGTTGAACTGCTGGAGTTTTCTATAAATTTTAGAGGTAAGTCCTTTGTCCAATAAGTCATTGCCAAATATTTTTTGCCCATTCTGTAGATTCTCTTTTTACTCTTCTTTTACTTATGAACAAGATCCATTCCTAACAGAAGTCTTTTGATTCACAAAAGAATTTAATTGTAAGAAGGTACCAATATTCTAGTTTATCTTCTGCTGTTTGTGAATCTTAGATTATTCTTGATAGTCTATTTATGCCATATATTAGGGCACCTAATTTTATCCATATTTTTCTTTGATGAACTTTATTGTTTTAGGTTTCACATTTAAGTCATTGATCCATTTGGAGTTAGTTTGTGAGTATGGTCTGAGGTATAGCTCTTGTTTGATTTTTTCTGAAAATGGATATCCAACTTTGAGTGCACCATTTGTCAAAGGGACTATCTCTCCCACATTTAATGAATTTTGGCCTTTTGGCAAAGATCAGCTGACCATAGGTCGATGGATCAATTTCTGGGTTCTTAATTCTGCTCCACTGGTATATGTGTCTGTTCTTGTACCAATACCAGGCTATTTTGACAACTGTGGCTGGTTAATAGGTTTTGAGATCTGGGAGTGTGAGATCTACTTTTTTTTTTTTTTTTCTTCAGTAGTGCTTTGTTTATCTGAGGTCCCAGCCTTTCCATATAAGATTAGTTATTGCTTTTTCCATGTCTTTGAAGAATGTTGTTGGAATCTGGGTCAGGATTGCATTGATTGTATAGATTGCTTTAGGTAGCGACATTTTCACAATGTTCAATCTTCATACACATGAACCTGATACTTTCCTCCTTTTGTGTAGATTGCTCATAGTTTCTTTCTTTCTTTTTTTATTGTGATTTGGGTGAAAAATTACAGGGTAAATTCACTTTTCATACAGCAGTTCACATACACTTTGTCTCATGACATTGACCACAATTTACCACAATGCAACATCTCCCCTCCCACTTCCTCCCAACAGTTGCTTCTTCCCTGTGTTCATCCCTCCATGCATTCATGCCCCCTGAGCTGTCTCTTTGTGCATAAGCAGCCCTTCTTTCTCCCATGCTTGTTCTCTCCAAGGAGTGTGCCTACCTCAAGTAATTGTTCAACTCATATGCCTATCCATTGTTTGGCTGGAAGCCACAGGCATGCTTTCAATTTCAGACCTGAAGGGCAGCTAGGGGCCATAGTCTCAGTGGTTCCACCAGGGTCTATTAGGCCAGCAAACCTGGCCCCCCCCCACCACCTTTTTGTTTTCTTTCCCCAAATGATTTTGAATTTTGTTCCACATTGTTCTCTCTGTCTATCCAGGATCTCCTACATAGATCCTCTTACAAGTGGTTGATAGTAGTAGCTGGGCACCATCTAGTTCTTCTGGTCTCACAGTCATATGTCATATAGGCTGCAGATCAGATTGTGTACCAGTCACTAGGAGTAATCGTTTCAATGAATTTTTGGTTTTCTTCATTCTTCTTGGCTCTGGACAAGGGGAGACCCATCATTGCATCTAGATGGCAGCTTCCAAACTTTTAAAATCCCACTCGCTAATCACCACAGTAGGAGGTGGAA
The DNA here is from genome assembly GCF_000298275.1 of Orycteropus afer afer. Taxonomy (NCBI): domain Eukaryota; kingdom Metazoa; phylum Chordata; class Mammalia; order Tubulidentata; family Orycteropodidae; genus Orycteropus; species Orycteropus afer. The sequence continues at coordinate 1,596,881 of NW_006921918.1, forward strand.
CCATGGTTTGTGTAGTATGTTATGCCAAGTGAGCTTGATGTCCTCTGTGACTATGGTCCTGAGCCCACAGGTTCAACTACTCAGTCCCTCTGGGTATTTGGCTGTGACCAAGCAGTGACTCCAACCTTGCCCCTTGTCAGCTCCATTGTAAATCTGGGAATTCAGATCATACACATAAAGTTATGGGACCACTGTCTGCTAACCCTATACATGTTCTTAGGTGCACCCCTCACTTCATAGACATAGTTAATAGTTCAGCCTGTCCATCCATCTACCCACCCGTATACCCATGTTTTCCTTCACTGACCACATTGTACTATATTGCAAAAGGGTTCATCTTTGTTGTCTGTACTTCCCACATACCTCTCTCTGTCTTTCTCTTCCTCAATGCCACCACGTTAATCACTCACATTTGGTACATTGCCCTTCTCTTCATCCAGATAAAAACTTATCTCTATCTAGTTAACCGTATTCTCTACCCTCCCCTTCCACCCTTGGTAACCAACAAAGAAAATGTCCTTCCATTGATACGTGTTTCCTTGACTTTTACAGTAACGGACTAATACAGTATTTGTCTTGTTGTGATTGAGTTATTTCACTCAGCATAATATCCTCCAAGTTCATCAATGTTATGCGGTGTTTTGCAGATTCTACATTATTGTTTAGGGTTGCATAGTATTCCATTGTGTGTATGTACCATAATCTGGATATCAATTCCTCAGTTGATGGACACCTAGGTTGTTTCCATCTTTTGGCTACTGTAAATAGCACTGCAATGAACATGGGTGTGCATATATCTGTTCTTGTTATGGCTCCCCCTTCTTTAGGGTATATACCTAGTAATGGGATGGCTGGGTCAAATGGTATTTGTATTTCCAACTTTTGAAGGAATCGCCATACTGCTTTCCACAATGGTTGTACCATTTTACAGTCCCACAAGCAGTGTATGAGAGTCCTAATCTCTCCACATCCTTACCAGCATTTGTTATTTTCTGTCTCATTGAACTTTGCTACTAGTGCTGGATGCTCATAGTTTCTTGAAGTAGTATTTTGTAGTGTTCTTTGTGTAGGTCATTTGTGTTCCTGGTAAGACTTATTCTCAAGTATCTTCTCTTTTGTAGCTATTGTAAATGGTATTTATTTCTTTATTTCTTTTTCAGAGACTTCTTTGCTGGTGTAGAGGAATCCAACTGGTTTTTGCAAGTTGATCTTGTATCCTACCACTATGCAAAATCTTTCAATAATTTTCAGTAGTTTTCTTGCTGAGTCTCTTGGGTTTTCTAGATATAGGATCATATCATCAGCAAATAGGAATAGTTTGACTTCTTCCTTACCAGTTTGGATGGTTTGATTTCCCTTTCTTGCCTTATTGGCCTGGCTAGGACTTCCAACACAATGTTGAGTAGAAGTGGGGATAAAGGGCATCCTTGTCTGGTTCTTGTTCAGAAGGGAAAGGGTTTCAGTCTCTCTCCATTGAGAATAATATTGCCTGTTGGTTTTGCATATATGGCTTATTATGTTGAGGAATTTCCCCTCTATTACTATTTTTCTGTAAGTCTTTATCAAAAACAGATGTTGGATTTTATCAAATGCATTTTCTGCAACAATTGATATAATCATGTGGTTCATTTCCTTGGTTTTATTTATGTGGTGGATGACTTTGATTGTTTTTCTAATGTTAAACCATCCTTGCATACCTGATATGAACCCTACTTGGTCATGATGTGTTATTTTTTTAATATATTGTTGGAGTCTATTGGCTAGGATTTTGCTGAAGATTTTTGCATCTATATTCATGAGGGATATTGATGTAAATTTTTTGTTTCTAGTAGTGCCTTTGCCTGGTTTTGGTATCAGGGTTATGCTTGCTTCATAAAATTAATTTGGGAGGACTCCATCCTTTTCTATGTTCTTGAATAGTTTGAGTAGGCTTGGTGACAGCTTTTCTCTGAATGATTGGTGGGAATTCTCCAGTGAGACCATCTGGGCCAGGACATTTTTGTTGGCAATTTTTTTAATACCTATTCAATTTCTTCTTTTGTTATGGATCGGATAAAGTTTTCCACCTCAGTCTGTGTTAGTGCAGTGTAGTAAATCACTTTGTGTGGCTTTTCTACCCATAAGTCTTTGTAAACTCCAAGGTGGGATTTGCTATGAGCAACTGAGGAGCTCATGATTGCTGAAGGTGTCCACCTGGAGTATTTCTGTTGGGAGTGGCACAAAACAATGTTCTGGGAGGTGCCCACTCTCTCTCAGGTGCTTAGAGTTCTGATGCTATAATTGGCTAGTTTGACCACCCTGCCAGGCTCAAAAGGAGGTGTCCTGGAGGCAGAATTCTCTCTGACTGCTGGCTGAGGAAGATGTGCTCCACAAGAGACATGTGCTGCTGGGAAAGAGACGCAAGAGACACACATTGCTGAGTGAGACACCGAGGGACCAGCACTGCTGGGAAAGAGACTGTGAGAGACGGTGGGCTGGGAGAGAGACTGAGCGTTCTTCCTGAACTAGAGTTGTAGCCTGGAGCTTCCCTAATAAACCCCGTAATCTGTGAGCTCTGTGTGGCCACTGCAGTGAATTATCGAACCCAGGATGGAGGTGGTGGGTGCTTTGGGAGGAACGGTTGGACAAGGGCTGGAGGGGGGAGGCAGCATGTCTGGCTTTGCAGGAATAGGCCTTGGGTTACTGCTGGTAATCCTGTCTTCCTCTTGGAGGGTTAGAGGAGGTCAGAACATGTGACCTCCTTGCCGTTTTAGCAGTTAGTTTAGGTAAGTAATGTATTTCTAGAAATCTATCTATTTCTTCTGTTGTTGTTCTTGTTGTTATGTGCCGTCGAGTCGGCCCCGATTTCTTCTAGGTTTTCCAATTTCTTGGAGTATAGTCCTTCATAATACCCTGACATTATTCTTTTTATTTTTGTTGGGTCTGTTGTGATGTCACCCCTTTTATTTCTCATTCATATTATTTACAACTTCTCCTTCTTTTCCTTTGTTAATTTTTCCAGTTGCTTGTCATTTTATTAATCCTTTCAAAGGACCAACTTCTAGTCTTGAGGATTTCTTCTGTTGCCTTCTTATTTTCTGTTTAATTTTTTATGTTTTAATCTTTATTATTTATATTCTTTTTATTCTTTATTTAACTTTATTATTTATATTGATATGGTTTCTCATTGCTTTGTTGCAGAGGTCTGTGTAGGTTTTCTGCCTATTCCACCATCTTCCCAGAACTCCTTGTGCATATGGTTCTTATTTAGCATTACTTTAGGACAAGAAATGTCTCAAAAACTTTTCAATGATTTAAAAGCTGTGAATACAAAATATGAGAGTGATTGTGATGAAGAATTTTTTGTGAATGAAGGGGTGTTTCAGTAGTTTCAATGTGAGAGCAAATTTATATAACAGTAAAGGGCAAGGAAGAATTGTCTGTAAATTGGACATTCATAATCCAGGAACTGCCTGTAGTTACAAGTTTTTCTTCAGTAATACATAAAAATTTTGTAGACAGTATTTTGAAAAAATGCATATATCATATTTCTCATCACACTTTCAATTTATTCATTTATTTATTATCAATACAAGCCCATGATTCCCTGTTTAATTCAAGGGTGAAAATCATTACTATTACTATTTATTTAAACCAAAAACAAAAACTAACTACTGTCAAGTCAAATCCAACTCATTCCAACCCCTCCTTGGGTTTCCAAGGTGGTATTTCTATGGAAGTCGATTGCCCCATCTTCCTTCTGAGGAGTTACTGGTAGGTTTGAACCACCAGCCTTCTGGTTAGCAGTCAAATGCCTTAGGCACTATGCAATTAGGTGCCATCATCTACCCTGAGGAGACCCTTAGGTGATACAAATGGTTAAATGCTCCACTACTAGCCCAAAGTTTGAAATTTAAAGTCCACACAGAGATGTTAGGAGGAAAGGCTTAGGGATCTCCTTTTGAAAAAAAAAAAAAAAATCAGCTTTTGAAAATTCAGTGGAGCATAATAGTTCTGTGCTGAAGCTCTGGATGTTGTCAAAATTTGCAATTGATTCAACAGGAACTGGTGGTTTATTTATCTTGAAAAGACATTCTTATTTCTATTCTTGGACCTCAACTTCCCATGCTAAGTCATCTGTTTGTGAAGATGCTCTCTTCATCTCACTTGGGTACAGCACTAACTTACTGTTCTTGGAATCTGATGTTCCTTACTTGATAGCATTTCCATATGGATACCTCCCTCACTCTATTTGGGCTTTGACTCCCGATTTTCACAGTTTTTAAACTTAATTTAAAACTACATATGTTATTTATGGACTTTAATAATTTTGGCATGAAAACATATCAGTTACTGGTAAAAGATGGCATAATAGTGTGTTATTAGTTATGAAATGTCATAGATAAAAACTAGGGTATTAGTTATTTGAATTCCATAATTAATGGAGGATTTTTTTTTTAAGTTTTCATTTCTTTTCCCCTTGTAAAGTTTGTAGTCAAGTGCCATAGAGTCTGCTCTAACTCACAGCGATCCTATGAACAACAGAATGAAACATTGCCTGGTCCTGCACCAACCTCACAATCTTTGCAATGCTTGAGGACATTGTTTTAGCCATTGTGTCAGTCCATCTTGTTAAGAGTCTTCTCCTTTATCACTGACCATCTCTCTACTTTATAAGGCATGATATCCTTCTCCAGGGAATAGTCCCTTCTGATATCACCAAAGTACGGGAGACAAAGTCTGGCCATTGTTGCTTCTAAGGAGCATTCTGGCTGAACTTATTCTGGAACAGATTTGTTTATTCTTCTGGCTGTCCATCATATTTTCAGCATTCTTCATCAACACCACAATTCAAAGCATTCAACTCTTCTTCAATCTTCCTTATTCATTGTCCAGCTTACTCATGCATATGAGTCAATTGAAAAGACCATGGCTTGGGTTAGGTGCACCTTAGTCTTCAAAGTGACATCTTTGCTTCTTAACATTTTAGAGACGTCTTTTGTGGCATATTTACTGAGGTCACTATGACATCTGATTTCTTGACTGCTGCTTCCATGGGTGTTGATTGTGAATTCAGTTTACATGAAATCCCTGACAACTTCAATATTTCTCCATTTATTGTGATGTTGCTTATTGGTCCAGTTGAGAGGATTTTTGTTTTCTTTATGTTGAGATGTAATCCATAATGAAGACTGTAGTCTTTGATCTTCATCAGTAAGTGCTTCAAGTTCTCATTGGTTTCACAAGTAACGTTGTGCCATCTGTGTATATGTGTGTGTGTGTGTGTGTGTGTGTATGCCAAACCCACTGCCATTGACTCGATCCCAAATCATAGCATCCCCCACTGGGTTTCTGAGGTAGTAAATCTTTACAGGAGTAGATGGTCCAGTCTTGCTTCTGTGGAGTGGTTGGTAGGTTTGAACTGCCAACCTTCTCGTAAGCAGTCAGGTATCTTAATCACTGCTATCAGAGTTTCTTTCATCTGTTGTTGTTGTTATTTGCCTGTATATAGCAGGTTTTTAATGATGCTATGTTCTTCTTCATATAGTCCAGCTTTTTGGATAATTTGCTCAGTATACTTATTGATGGTGAAAGAATACAACCCTGACACACACCTTTCCTGATTTTAAATTATGCAATATCTCCTTGTCTGTTTGAACAACTACCTCTTGATCTATGTACAGATTTTTCATGAGTGTAATTAAGTGTTCAGGAATTCCTATTCTTCTCAATGTTATCCGTAATTTGTTATGACCCACACAGTCAAATACCTTGACATTGTCAATAAAACACAGGTAAATAAATTTCTTTACCCTCCACCAATGGAAATGATGGAAATGATATCAGTGTACTCTACTACTGTCTCTAAATCTGGCTTGTATTATGTCAGTTCAATATACTACTGCAAACATATTTTAATTATATTCTGCAAAACTTTACTTGCATGTGATAGTAATAATATTGTTCAATAATTTCTGCATCCGCTTGGAACACCTTTCTTTAGAATGGGCATAAATATGGATCTTTTCCAACTCCTTTACTAGGGAGCTATCTTCCAAATTTCTTAGCATAAAAGAGTGAGCTCCTCCAACATTACATCCATTTGTTGAAACATCTCAATGGGTATTCCATCAATTCCTGGAACCTTGTTTTTCACCAATTCCTTCACTGAAGCTTGGATTTCTTCCTTCAACACTATTGGTTCTTGTTCATATGCTGCCTCCTGAAATGGTTTAGTGTTGACCAATTCTTTTGGTACGGTGACTCTATGTATTCCTTCCATTTTCTTTTGATCCTTCCTGCACCATTCAAAATTTTCCCCTAGAATCCTTTAGTATTGCAACTCAAGTGTTGAATTTTTCAATAGTTCTATCAACTTAAGAAATGCTGAATATGTTCTTTTCTTTTAATTTTTTAACTCCAGGCCATTGCCCATTTCATTATAATAATTTATTTTGTTTGCTTGAGCTGCCCTTTGAAATTTTCTGTTCAGCTATTTTACTTCATTATGTCTTCCATTTGCTTTCACTACTTTCCATTCAAAAGCAAGTTTCAGAGTCTCTTCTGACATCCATTTTTGTCTTGTCTTCCTTTCCTAACTTTAGGGTAGTGCCTAAGGCACTTAACTGCTAATCAGAGGGCTAGTGGTTCAAACCCACCAGCCACTCCTGGGAAGGAAGGTTGGGCAATCTACTTCTGCAGTAATATCACCTCAGAAACCCAAGGAGGGGTCGCTATGAGTCAGGTCCAACTCCACAGCACATAACAACAACAACATGCTTTCTTCATGTATAATGCCCTTGATGTCATCCCACAAGTCATCAGGTCTTCGGTCATTGATATTCAATGTGTCAAATCTCTTCTTTGTCATTCCACAAGTCTTCAGTTATTGATGTTAATGTGTCAAATCTCTTCTTCAAAATGGTCTCTAAATTCAACTGGAATATAATCAAGATCATATTTTGTCTGTTTTGGACTTGTTTTAATTTTCTTCAACTTCAAGAAAAACTCGCATATGAGCAAAAGACCATGTCTGTTCTGTAGTGGGGCCCAAGCCCAAGGCCTTGTTCTCAGTAATGATTTTGAGATTCTCCATCATGTCTTTCCACTAACATAATCCATTTGATATCTGTGTATTCCATATGGTGAGGTCCGTCTGTATACTTACTGTTTATGTTGTTGAAGAAAAATATTTGCAATGACTTTGGACTTGCAAAATTCTATCTTGAAATCTCTGGAATCATTTTTATCATGAAGGCCATATTTTCCAGCTACCGTTTCTTCTTCATTTTCATCTTCTGCATTCCAGTCACTAGTAATTATCAATGCATCTTGATTGCATGGTTGGTCAATTTAAGACTGCAGAAGTTGATATCGTAATATATTAAGACCCTTAATGAATAACTTTTTTTGTGTGTAGGAGAGATATAAGAACTGTGAAACTGAAAAGTCAGAAAGAAAAGTTTAAACAATGAATTTGTGATTTTCATTAATAATTTAAAAAATTATTTATTTGATACTATTATAACTCTCTAACATAGTGCCTAAGGTACTTGACTGCTAACCAGAAGGCTGGTGGTTCAAACCCACCAGCCACTCCTCAGAAGGAAGTTTGGGTGATCTACTTCCTTAGTGATCCTTCCTTGAAAACCCAAGGAGGGGTCACTATGAGTCGGGTCTGACTTGACAGCACATAACAACACAACAATAGTATTAATGATAATTTCTGTTAGAAGCATTTACATATTCCCTTGCTTTTAAATCATCTGCCATTTTCAGGTTGTGAAAATCTTCAGATTTTACTTTAAATATTTATTTTTTAATTTTTAGTGTGATTTCAGTGAAAGTTTACAGAACAATTTCATTTTCCGTATAGTAGTTTATACACATTTTGTCTCATGATATTGACTGCAATTTCCCACAATGTAATGGCTCTCTTCCCACTTCCTCACTATAGTTACCTCTTCCCTGTGTCCTTTCATCCCATGTACAACTGCCCACCAAGCAGTCACACTGTGTATATGCTCTCCTTCTGTTCTCCCAAGATTGATCTCTCCAAGGAGTGTATTTACCTGATGTAAATGTTCAGCCCATATTCCAGTCTTTATTTGGCTGGAAGCCATAGGAGTTCAATTCCAGACCTGAAGAGCAGCTAGGGGCCATAGTTTCAGAGGTTCCACCAGGCTCTATCAGATTAGCAAGGCTGATCTTTTTTTTTTTTTTTTTTTTTAATATAATTTTGAGTTTTTTGCACATTGTTCTCCCACTCTATCCAGGATCTCCTACACAGATCTCCCTCTAAGTGGTTGACAGTGGTAGCTGGCACCATCTAGTTCTTCTGCTCTCATTGTCATATAGGCTAAGGATCACATAGTCTACCAGTCCCTTAGACTAATTGTTTTCATGCATCTTTAGTTTTCTTCATTTTTCTTTGCTCTGGATAAAGAGAGATCCATCAATCCATCTAATGGCCACTTCTAAGCTTTTAAAATCCCAGTTGCTACTCACCAAAGTAGGACGTGGAACAATGTTTTGTGTAGTATGTTATGTCAATTGAGCTTGGTGTCCCCTAGGAACATGGTCCCTAACCCACAGGTCCAACTCCCTCTGGTGGTTGTGATCAAGAATTCACCACAACCTTGTCCCTTGTCAGCTCTACCTTGACATTCTTACAGAACATACAAATACATTTGTGAAATCCTCGTCTGCCAACCCTGTACATGGTCATGGGCACACTCCCCACTGCCTAGAATACCTGAGCATTCAGCCTGTCTACCCATCTGTCCACTTGTAGATCAATGTTTGCTGTCACTGACCACACAATACTGTATATGAAAAATGGTTCTTCTTTGTTGTCTGTATCCCCCATGTACAAATTTAGGTCCTCTTCTTCCTCAATGCTGCCATGTTGATCACTCATGTTTGGTATATTGCACTTCCCTTCACCCAAGTTAATACTGGTCTCTACCTATCTAGCAGTGTTCCCTCCCCTCCCCTCCCACCCCTGATAACCAACAAAGTTTCCTACCACATATAAACTTTCCCTTGACTTTTCATAATAGTGGACTAATAGAATATTTGTCCTTCTGTGATTGACTTATTTCACTCAGCATAAAATACTCCAAGTTCATCTAAATTATGTGGTGTTTTGCACATTCTACATTAGTCATTAGGATTGGATAGTATTCCATTGTGTGTATGTACCATAGTTTGATTATCCATTCTTCTGTTGATGGGCATCTAGATTATTTCCATCTTTTGGCTATTGTAAATAGTGCTGCAATGAACATGGGTGTGCATATATCTGTTTTTGTCCTGGCTCTCACTTCTTTAGGATGTGTACCTAGTAATGGAATTGCTGCATCAAATGATGTCTAATTCCGTCTTTTTAAGGAATTGCCACACTGCTTTGCACAGTGGTTGTATCATTTTAAAGTCCCACTAGCAGTGCATGAGAATCCCAGTCTCTCCAAATCCTCACTAGTATTTGTTATTTTGTCTTGTTGTACTTTGCTACTAGTGCTGGACCAAGAGGGTATCTCATTGTTGTTTTGATTTTCATCTCTCTAATGGCTAATGCTCTTAAACATTTCTTCAAGTGTTTGTTGGCCACCTGAATATCCTCTTTGGTGAAGTGTCTATTCATGTTTTCTGCCCATTTTTTAATTGGGCTGTTTATCTTTTTGGTGTTGACATGCTACAGTTTTCTATAAATTTTAGTGATAAGTTCCTTTTCAGACATGTCATTACTGAATATTTTCTCCCAATCTATAGGTTCTCTTTTTAATCTTTTAGAGAAGTTTTTGGAAACATATAAAAATTTAATTTTTAGAGGGTCCTATTAATTTAGTTAATCTTCTGCCATTTGTGCATTTTGGATCATGTTTGATAGTCTATTTATGCCATATATAAGGGCCCCTAAATTTTCCCTGGGAGCTCTGGTAGCATAGTGGCTAAGGCACCTTACTGCTAACCAGAAGGCTGGCGGGTCAAACCCAACAGCCACTCCTTGGAAGGAAGATGGGGCAATCTACTTCTGTAGTGATACTGCCTCAGAAGCCCAAGGAGGGGTCGCTATGAGTAGGGTCCGACTTGATGACACATAACAACAACAACAAAATTTCCCCTAGTTTTTCCTTGAGAACCTTTATAGTTTTAGGTTTCACATTTAAGTCTTTGATCCCTCTGGAGTTAGTTTTTGTGTATGGTGTGAGGTAAAGATCTTGTTTAATTTTTCTGCAAATAATTATACAGTTTTTCCAGCACTATTTATTAAACAGAAATTCTCTTCCCTGTTTAATGGATTTCAGCCCTTTGTCAAAGATCAGGTGACCATAGGTCAATGTATCTATTTCTGGGTTCTTAATTCTATTTTATTGGTCTATGTACCAATACCAGGCAGTTTTGACTACTGTGGCTGTATCATAGATTTTGAGATCCAAGAGTGTGAGACCTCTTACTTTGTTCTTCTTCTTCAACAGTGCTTTACTCATCCAAAGTCTCTTTCCTTCCCAAATAAAATTAGTCTTTGGTTTTCCCATATCCTTAAAGAATGTTGATTGGATGTGGATTGGGATTGCATTGAATGTAAAGATTGTTTTGGGTATTATTGACATTTTCACAACGTTCAGTCTTCCTATCTATGAGCATGGTATATTCTTCCATTTATGTAGATCTCTTACAGTTTCTTTCTTTCTTTCCTTCTTTTTAATGTTTCCTATGATTTGCGTGAAAGTTTACATACCAAACTCACTTTCCATACAGCAGCTCAACTCCCCTCTCACTTCTTCCCCATAGTTACCTCTTCCCTGTGTACTTTCCTCCCAGGCACTCCTGTCCCCCACCCAGCTGTCTCCTTATGCATACATAGCCCTTCAATTCTCCCATGATTGATCTCTCCAAGGGGTGTATCTACCTATTGTGAATGTTTAGCTTGTATAACTGTCTTTTGTTTGGCTGGAGGCCACAAGATTGTGTTCAATTCCAGAAATAAAGGGCAACTACGGACCATATTCTCAGTAATTCCATCAGGCTCTATCAGACCACCAAACCTGGTCCCTTCTTTTTTTAATGGTTTTGAATTTTGTTCCACATTGTTCTCCCACTCTATTTAGGATATCCTACATAGATCCCCCTCTGAGTGGTTGACAGTGGTAGCTGGTCAGCATCTAGTTATTCTTGTCTCCTAGTTGTATGAGCTGAGGATCACATGGTATACCAGTTGCTTGGACTAACTGTTTCCACGTGTCTTTGGTTTTCTTCATTCTTCTTTGCTCTGGATGAGGAGAGACCCATCATTGCATCTAGATGACCACTTGCAAGATTTTGAGATCCCAGTTGCTACTCATCAAATAGGATGTGGAGCAATATTCTTGTGTGGTATGTTTTTCCAATTGAGCATGATGCCCCTGCGACTATAGTCCTGAGCCCAAAGGTCCAACTACTCTCTCCATCTGAGGAGCTGGTTGTGGCCAAGAAGTGATTACAACCTTGTCCCTTGTCAGCTCTACCATATACTTGGGAATTCTTACAGAACATACAAATACACTTGTAGAAACATTGTTGTCAACCTTATACCTGGTCTTGGGCATACTCCTTGCATGGACATACCTTATAGTTCAGCCTATCCACCTATCTATCCATATGCATATCAATGGTTGCCTTCACTGAAAGCACAGTATTATATGTGCAAAATGGTTCATCTTTGTTATCTGAACCTTCCACTCACCTGTCTTTGTCTTCCTTTTCCTCAATGCCACCATGTCGATTACTCATATTTGGTATATTGCCCTTCTCTTCACCCAAATCAATATTTGTTTTCACCTATCTAAGAGTATTCCCTTCCCTCTTCTTCCCCTGCCCCCCACCCCCAGTAACCAATAAAGAAAATTTCCTTTCACATATAAACCTTTCCTTGACCTTTTACAATAATGAACTAATACATTATTTCTATTTGTTCTCCCACTCTATCTAGGATCTCCTACAGAGATCTCCCTCAGAGTGGTTGACAGTGGGAGCTGGGAATCATCTACTTCTTCTGGTCTCATAGTCATCTGGGCTGAGGATCACATGGTGTATCAGTCGCTTGGAGTACTTTAAAAGAAAAGAAAAAAAGCCAGGGGAAAACAGAATGAGCAGTGACAGGGATCCAGGTAAGGGGAGAGGCACAGGCCCCACCCCCAAGAGGCAGAAAAGCCAGAGAACACAACACAACACAATATTTGTCCTTCTGTGATTGACCTATTTCACTCAGCATAATGTCCTCCAAGTTCATCCAAGTTATGCAGTGTTCTGACAATTCTGTGTTATTCTTTAGGGTTGCATAGTATTCCATTGCGTGTATGTACCAGAGTTTGGTTATCCATTCTTCTGTTGATGGATACCTGGGTTGTTTCCCTTTTTTGGTTATTGTAATAGTGCTGCAATGAACATGAGTGTGCATATATCTGTTCTTGTCCTGGCTCTCACTTCTTTAAGATGTTGTTGTTGCTGTTGTGTGCTGTCGAGTCATCTCCGACTCATAGCAAGCCTATGCACAGCAGAACAAAACACCACACAGTCCCGTGCCAGATCCATGATCTTTGCTTTTCTTGAGCCCATCACCACAGCCACTGTATCAATCAATCATGTTGAGGGCCTTCCCCTCTTTCATTGACCCTTCACCTTACCAAGCATGACATCCTTCTCCACAGAATGGTTCCTTCTGATAACATGACCAAAGTAGGTGAGATGAAGTCTTGCCATTTTTGATTCCAAGGAGCATTCCGGCTGCACCTCCACCAGGACAAATTTGTTAGTTCTTCTAGCAGTCCGTGGTACTTTCAGCATTCTTCGCACCAAACTCAAAAGCATCAATTCTTCTTCGGTCTTCCTTATTCATTGTCCAGCTCTCACAGCATATGTGGTGATTGAAAATATCATGGCTTGGGTCAGGTGCACCTTAGTCTTCGAGGAGACATCTTTGCCCCTCAGCACTTGAAAGAGACCCTTTGTAGCCAACTTGCCCAGTGCCATACATCCTCTAATGTCTTGACTGCTGCTTCCATTGGTATTGATTGTAGAACCAAGCAATGTGAAGTATTTGACAACTTCCATCTTTTCTCCATTTATCATGGCACTGCTTATAGGTCCAGTTGTGAGGATTTTTGTTTTCTTTATATTCAGATGTAATCCATACTGCAGAAGATCTGGTAGCATAGTGCCTAAGGCACTTGACTGCTAACCAGAAGGCTGGTGGTTCAAACCCACCAGCCACTCCTCGGAAGGAAGATGGGCAAGCTACTTCCTTAGTGATACTACCTTGGAAACCCAAGAAAGAGTCACTATGAGTTGAGTCCAACTCGATGGAACATAACAACAACAACAACAATCCACACTGCAGACTGTATTCTTCAAATTTCATCAGTAAGTGCTTCAAGTCATCCTCACTGTCAGCAAGCAAAGTTGTGTCATCAGCATATCACAGGATGTTAATGATTCTTCCTTCAATCCTGATGCCACATTCTTCTTCATATAGTCCAGCTTCTCAAATTATTTGCTCAGCATATAGAATGAGTAAGTATGGTGAAAGGATACAACCCTGACTCACTCCCTTTATTTTAAACTGTGCAGTATCCCCTTGTGCTGTTCACATGACAGCCTCCTTGTCTATGTACAGGTTCCTCATGAGTACAATGAAATGTTCTGGAATTGTCATTCTTCTCAATATTATTCACAATTTGTTATAATTCACACAATCAAATGCTTTGGCATAGTCAATAAAACACAATTAAACATCTTTCTGATATTCTTTGCTTTAAGCCAAGATCCATCCAATATCCACAATGGTATCCCTTGCTCCACTTATTTTTCTGAATCCAGCTTGCACTCTGCAAGTTCTCTGACAATATAATGCTGCAACTCTTTTGGAATTATCTTCAGTAAGATTTTATTTGTGTGTGACATTAATGATATTATTTGATAATTTCCACATTTTGTGGGATAACCTTTCTTTGGAATGGATAAAAATATGTATCTCTTCCAATCAGTTGGCCAGGTAGCTCTCTTCCAAATCTCTTGGCATAAGAGAGTGAGTGCCTCCAGTGGAGCATCCATTTGTTGAAACATCTCAATGAGTATTCCATGAATTCCTGGAGCCTTGTTCTTCATCAATTCCTTCAGTACAGCTTCTACTTCTTCCTTCAATACCATTGATTCTTGATCATATGCCACCTCCTGAAATGGGTGAAGATTGACCAGTTCTTTTTGGTACAGTGACTCTGTGTATTCCTTCCATTTTCTTTTGATGTTCCCAGCATCATTCAATATTTTGCCCATAGAATCTTTCAATATTGCAATTTGAGGCTTAAATGTTTTCTTCAGTTCTTTTTTTTTTCTTTTTTTTTTTTTTAGATTTGGGTGAAGATTTACAGAGTAAATTCACTTTTCATACAGCAGTTCACATATA
>NW_006921918.1:1621599-1625481 GCF_000298275.1 Orycteropus afer afer
TTCTGTGTCTGTGTTAATTGGTTTCCCTTTTCTTTGTTGAAGAGGGTCTGTGCAATCCTTCTGCCTAGTCCGCCATCTTGCACCTATTTCTTCAGTTCTTTAAGCTTGAGAAATTCTGAGTGTGTTCTTCCCTTTTGGTTTTCTAGGTTCAGGTATTCTCACATTTAATTATAGTAATTGACTTCATCTACTCGAGCTGCTTTTTGAAACTTTCTGTTCAGCTCTTTTATCTTGTCATTTACTTTACTACTTCCATTTACTTTAGCTACTCTCCACTCAAGGGCAAGTTTCAGAGTCTCTTCTGACACCCATTTTGGTCTTCTCTTCTTTTCTTTTCTTTTTTATGACCTCTGCTTTCTTTGTGGATGATGTTCTTGATGTCATCCCACAGTTTTTCTGGTTTTCGGTCATTGGTGTTCAATGCATCAAATCCTTTCTCTAGATGGTCTCTAAATTCGGTAGGGATATATTCAAGGTCATATTTTGGCTCTCATGGGCTTCTTTAAATTTTCTTTTACTTCAAGTTGAACTTGCATATGAGCAGTTGATGATCTGTTCTACAATCAGCTCCTGGCTTTATTTTGGCTGAAGATAGTGAGCTTTTCCATCGCCTCTTGCCACAGATGTAGTCAATCTGATCCCTTTGTATTTCATCTGGTGAAGTCCACATGTATAGTCACTGTTTGTGTTGTTTAAAAAAGGTATTTACAATGAATAAGTCATTGGTCTTGCAAAATTCTATCACGTGATCTCCAACATTATTTCTATCACCAAGGCCAAATTTCCAACTACTGGTGATCCTTCTTTGTTTCTAACTTTTGCATTCTGATCACCAGTGATAATTAACACATCTCGATTGAGTTTCAGATTGTAAAAATTGATAAAATTCTTTAATTTCCTCATCTTTGGCTTTGGTGGTTGGTGCATAAATTTGAATAATAGTCATATTAACTTGTCTTTCTTATAGGTGCATGGATATTATCCTATCACTGACAGCACTGTACTTCAGGACAGATCTTGAAACATCCTTTGTGATGATGAATACCATGCCATTCCTATTCAAATTTTCATTACCAGCATAGTAGATCATATAGTTGTCTGATTGCAAATGGCCAAACTGGTCCATTTCAGCTCACTAATGCATAGTACCTAAGACACTTAACCAGAAGGCTGGTGGTTCAAACCCACCAGTCACTCCTTGGAAGCAAGGTTGGGCAATCTATTTCTGCAGTGATACCTTCTTGGAAACCCAAGGAGGGGTTGCTATGAGTACGGTCTGATTCGATGCCACATAACAACATCATCAACAACAATGCCTAGGATATCAATCTTTATGCATTTCATTTCATTTTTGACAATTTCCAACTCTCCTAGATTCATACTTTGTACATTCCATGTTCTGATTATTAATGGATGTTTGAGGCTGTTTCTCCTCAATTTGAGTCATGCCACATCAGCAAATAGAGGTCTTGAAAGCTTTGCTTTATCCACATTGGTAAGGTTGGTTTTACTCTGATGATGCAGCTCTTTCCCATTCATATTTTGAGAGGATCCAACCTAAGGAGATCTTCCTCCTACACTGTATTGGACAATGTTTCTGGGCTATTAATAAAGTTGTGCAGTAATGTATCAGATGGTGTTTCTTGGTATTGATAAGATTTTCCTGGGCTAACTCTTTGAGAAGTGGATGGCCTCTTCCTTCTTCCTAGTCTTTTTCAGTCTGTAAGCTGTGTTGAAACCTGTGCACCATGTGTAATCCTGCTCGCAGTTGAAACACCAGTGGCACAGCCTCAAGACTCACAGCAACATGCAAGCCACCATGGTACTACAAACTGACAGACAAGTTTGTCTCCCTTAGCTGTTCAAAACATCTCTGCCCTTTCCTTACCTACGTCCCTGCTGCTGTTCGCTCCTCTGTTGTCCCCTGGCTTTGCTTTCCCCCACTTTTCTGCCTCTTGTGGGAGGGGCCTGTGTTCCTCCCTGTGATAGTTAGAGTTGTGTGTCAACTTGCCTGGACCACAATTCTGTGTGGTTTAAGCTGTTGTGATTTGGTTATTCCCATGATGGGATCAGATGATTATGTTTTGAGCAGCCAATCTGGTGAAAGGGAGTTTCCCTAGGGGTGTGGCCTGCTTCCAGGATATCTATGAACATCCTTGGAAAAGAGACATTCTTCTGTGGATTGGGATTCTGTTGTGTTGCCTACAACTGTCCGTGAGTGAACAATCCACCATTTGGCCTGGAGATCTTGTATTTGTCATTCGTTGGAGTCCACAGCCAGTGTACTGCCTGCCAGCCTTGAGCTCTTCAGCCCTGCCATGCAAGAGTCGGGAAAGGCTTCCAGCTGGACGTGGAAAAGCCTCCAGCTTAATATTTGACCCAGGAACTTTGGACTTGCCAGCTTCTATAAGTGTGTGAGTCATTTTCCTAAGATAAATTTCTCTATATATACATATATATATATATAAGCTTTACTGGTTTTGTTTCTCTAGAGAACCTAGTCTAACATATTTGGTACCGAGAGTGGTTCTAGACAGACAAAATCATAAGGATGGATTTCTTAAATTGGTTCTCTAGTTTGATTAATCTTAAAGACACTAGTGACCCTGTCTCTGTTAGTAAAGAGGGTCCTGCTAATCCGTGGCATGAGGTTGCTACATTAATATGCAAAATAGCACCACCAATATATCAAGTACTTGTGAAAAGTGACACTCTGAGTGATCGGATTTTTGATACTTTTCTGCTATTTTGTCAGCATGAGGAGTATAAGGAAGTTGGTTGGTTGGTCCTACTTACACTAGACTAAGTGGTGTAACAGCGAGATGAGCTCAGAGCTGCTGAGTTTTGGCTTAATCACCACATAAAAGACCTAATTTTTTCCAGTTGTGCTCCAAAAGAATGCCTTATATCTTCTAGTAACAGAGCTTATATTGCTGAAAACCAAACATAGAGTCTTATTTAAGGGTTGCTGAATTACAGCACCAATTAAATTGCCAACCCACAATAGTGTCTGATGTTAAAGTGAGGGCATTGATTGGGAAAAAATGGGATCCTAAAACCAGGAATGGGGACATATGGACAGATAGTCAGGAAGATTAGGATATGGAGCCTGTAAATTCTGTTGAATCCCTCCCATCTGAAGGGATTACCGTAAAATCATTAACCCCTCCACTCAGTTTGATGGGATTAGCCAAACTAGTCCTGCTGGGTCATTGCCTGAGGCAGAGGCCATGGAAGACATTCCTGAATGCTCTCTGGAACTGCCTCAACCACCCATTGTTGCTGCTAGACCTATAACTAAAGTTAAGTCCAAGCGAGCCCCAAAAGGTGAGATAGAAAGTGTGACTGAGGAGGTGGTATGCTATACCCAAAAAGACCTACTTGATTTTGCTAACATGTACAGACAAAAACCTGGAGAATATGTATGGGAATGGCTACTAAGGGTGTGGGATAATGGTGCAAGGAATGTAAGATTGGATCAGTCTGAGTTTATTGATTTAGGCCCACTAAGTATGGATTCTTCATTCAATGTCTCAGGTCAAGAGGTTAGGAAAGGATCTAATCATTTATTTGGTTGGCTTACTGAAGCATGGTTTATGCGGTGGCCTACTTTAAGCCAAGTTCAAGTACCAGACCTGCCTGGGTATAATGTAGAAGAAGGTATCCAGAGGCTTAGGGAAATTGGCCTGTTAGAATGGATTTATCAAATTAGACCCCTGGAGCCAGAAATGGAGAGTCCAGAAGACACACCTTTCACCAGCACCATGAGGAATAAATTTTTGAAGGGAGCTCCACCATCCTTGAAGACTGCTGTGATTGCTATTTTATGTAAACCTGATTTGACAGTGGGAACTGCCCTAATTGAACTAAGACACTTAACTA
>NW_006921918.1:1625598-1632085 GCF_000298275.1 Orycteropus afer afer
TGTGGAATTATGGCATTGGCTACCTGCTCATGGTGTTCCTAGTAGTGAAATACATGGCAAGCCTATTAAATATTTACTTGATCTGTATAGACAGAAGAATTCTAGGTCACATGAACAGCAACCTAGATTAAATCGCCAGAATACAGTCACGACCACTCAACCAATTCCCAGACTTGTGTCAGTTTACAGACCCACAACCCCTTGAATGAAGGGGAGTCAATGTTCCTTTGAGGAAGGAAGGCCCTACTACATTGCCGAAAATCTATAATGTCAGTCTTTCTCCTAGCCTTCCCCAAAGGGATCTGAGGCCTTTTATGAGAGTGACTGTTCATTGGGGAAAAGGAAATAATCAGACTATTCGGGGATTACTGGACACTGGTTCTGAATTGACACTAATTCCAGGAGACCCAAAGTGTCATTGTGGCCCATCAGTCAGAGTGGGGGCATATGGAGGTCAAGTTATTGATGGAGTCTTAGCTAAGGCATATCTCACAGTAGGTTCATTGGGTTCCCAAACCCATCCTGTAGTGATTTCCCCAGTGCCAAAATGCATAATTGTACTAGATATACTCAGCAATTGGCAGAATTCCCACATTGGGTCCCTGACATGTAGAGTAAGGGCAATTATGGTATGAAAAGCCAAATGGAAGCCTTTAGAACTGCCTCTACCTACAAAAATAGTAAATCAAAAGCAGTACCTCATGCCTGGAGGGGTTGCAGAGATTACTGCCATCATCAAAGACTTGAAGGATGTAGGGGCGATGATTTCCACTACATCCCCATTTAATTCACCTATTTGGCCTGTGGAAAAAGCAAGAGGACAAACAACTTATACCTCATAAACACACAGGAACAATCAACAAAAAGAGAAATTAAAAAATAATAATAATAAAATAAAATAAAAAGAGGTAAGGCAATAAGTGAGATGTCATAGTAAAACAAATACTTTATAAAGAGAAAAGTCATGTAAGTAGAAAAAGAAAAAAAAAACCCACAATATCTGGGGAGGCAGGATAAGAGAAAAGAGGTAGAGTAAGAGAATAATGAGGGAAAAAATGCAAAAAGAAAATCAAGGAATTAGGAGAACTGCATGGTAGAAAAAAGTGGGAAGCAGGAGAAAGGAAGAGAGAAAAATCTGAAAAGTAGACCCTCAGAAGGGAAAAAGAAAGAACAAAAGTAAAAAGTAAGAAGAAACAAAAAGAAGAATTAAAAAAAAAAAAAAAAGAGAGAGAGAGAAAGAAAGAAACAAGAAACAAAAAAAATCTGGGCAGAGTGGGGCAGGACACCCAGGTTCCTTTAGAGCACACTGACTGGGATGGAATTTCTGCCAGCTAAGAAGGTAGGTGGGACTGAGGGATGGCTGCATCTCCATTCACCAAGAGGGTGTGGTATATGAGTGACAAGGGGGATACCACACCTTCCCTATCCTCAGCCTCTGATATGCCCATGCTATCTTTGGTAAATGGAGTCTATTCATAGGTCCCTGGAACCTGAGAGAACACTGTCACTTTAAATATCCAAAATAGTTGAACTGCTGGTAAACATTCAAAATGGCTGTGCCCTCCAGACAGCCAAAAGTTCACAGCTCATTTTGTCGCTTTCTTTGCTGTCTCCCTTTTTAGTCATCAGCCAGCAGTGTAGTTCTCCTTGCAGCCTTTGCTAAGAAGGGCTGAGTTTTAGGTTAATTCTTAGGTCCTAACACCACTCAGAAATATCCAAACTGTCCATTCTGTCAGAATTGCTGACAGTCCACAACTCTGTCTCTTTGTTCCATATTTTCATGCAGGTTCTTCTCCTAATTGGAGTTTAGTCCACTTTATCCTTCCTTTCAAAGCTCAGGACTAATATATATTCACAAATTTATCATTATTCTTTAAGGTAGTGTAATATTCCATTTTGTATATATACTGTACTTTGTTTATCCATTCATCCCTTAATGAGCACTTAGGTTGTGTCCATCTTTTTGCTATTGTGAATCTTGCTGCAATGAATATTAATATATCTACTTGTGTCACAGCTTTATTTCTCTAGGATATATACCTAGTAGTGGCATTGCTTGATCATATAGTATCTCTATTTCTAACATAATAAGGAAGCACCGTACTGTTTTTCATAGTCATTGTACCATTTCACATTTCTACCAGAAGTGTATGAGAGTTCCAATCTTTCCACACCCTTACTGTCATTATTATTATTTTTTTTCCATTTTTTTGATCAATGCTGTTATTTCTGGGGTGAGATGATATCTCTTTGTTTTGATTTGCATTTCTCTAATGGCTAAATATCATGAGCATTTCTTCATGTATTTGTTGGTTGCCTGAATATCATCTTTACTGAAGTGTTTGTTCCTGCCTTCTGCCCACTTTTAATTGGATTGTTTGTCTTTATTGTTGTAGATATGTTGGAGTTTTCTATAAATTTGAGAAATTAATCTATTGTTGGATATATTATTACCAAAAATTATTCCCAGCCTGAAGATTCTCTTTTTACTCTTTTGGAGAAGTTTTTGATGAGGATAAGTGCTTAATTTTTAGAGGGGACCTTTTTGTCTAGTTCATTTCCTGCTGTTTGTGCATTTTTAGTTATGTTTGATATTTCATTTATGCAATATATTAGAGCCTCTGTCTTCATCTCTATTTTTTTTCTTCCACTATCTTTATAGTTTTGAGGTTTACATCTAAGTCTTTGATCCATCTTGAGTTAGTTTTTGTGTATTATGTGAGGTTTTGTTTAATTTTTCTACAAGTAGACATCCAGTTTTGCCAGTATCATTTGTTAAAGACACTATCTTTTCCCCATTTAATGGAATTTGGCCCTTTTTGTTTTTTTTGTCAAAGATTAGCTGTTCATTGGTAGATGGATTTATATCTGGGTCGTCACTTATTTTTCATTGGTCTCTGTGTCTATTTTGTTGTCTGTTTTTGTAACAGTTCCAGACTGTTTTGACTATCATGAGTGGATAGTAGAGTCTGAGATTCAGTCGTGTGAGGCCTCCTTCTTTGTTCTTCTTCAATAATGCTTTACTTCCCTGAGGACTTGTTCCTTGCCATGTAAAGTTGATGATTAGTTAATCCATCTCATTAAAAAATGTTGGAATTTGGATTGGAATTGTGTTATATCTGTAAATCACTTTGGGTAATATTGAAATTTTCACAATGTTATGTCTTCATAGTCTTCATATCCATAAGCATGATGTAATTTTCCATTTATGTAAGTCTCTTGTTTTTTGCAGTACTTCTTTTTTTTAATTAATTAACTTATTAATTATTTTCATTGTCATTTGGATGAATGTTTACAGAGTAAATCAGTTTTCTATTTCAGCACACATTCTGTTTTATGCTATTTACTGCAATCAGCACACAGTCACAGCATTTTTCAAACTTTTTCCCTACACTCACCCCTTCCCTTTATTTTATTTTACTTTTTTACTTTCTAGCTTTGTCCCTGGGCAAACACTGTCTGCTTGATTTCACATACTTGATGGTTTTAAAGAGTGCATATCCTCCTGGTATTACCTCATAGGCCTGGCTATCCTTTGGCTAACTGTTGAGCCATTGGGGCTAAGTTAATTTCCTAGCCTGAAGGGTATCTAAGGGTTATAGTCTTGGGAGTTCCATCATTCTTCTTCAGACCAGTAGACCTGCTCTTTTTTTTTTTTTTTTTCTTTTTTTATGATTTTGAGTTTTGTTCCACATTTTCTCTCACTCTATCTGGGTCCTTCTATTGTTATCCCTTTCACAGTGGTAGTCCTGCAACTGCTACTTCTTCTTTTCTCAAGGTTGTTAGTTCTTTGGACAAATTGTTTTCTTACATCTTTTGATGTTCTTCATTCTTTTTTCTCTGGACAAGGAGAAACTTATAGTTGCACCTTAGATGGCCACTCACAAGCTTTTAAGATCGCAGTCACTACTCCCCAAAGTAGAATGTAGAACATTATCTTTGTGAATTGTGTTATACCAATTGACCTTAGTGTTTCTGAACCTCCATACCCAGCAACTCATTCCTCAAGGTGTTTGGTTATGCTTAAGAAGCTTTCATCATAACTTTGCCCCCTGTAGATAGCACTACATTCAAGGATGTATTTGCAGCACATAGAAATACATAGGTAGAGATATCTTCTGTCAAATCTCTATAAATTCATTGGTGTAGTGCCATTTGCCTTCCTACCTTCGTTCATATTGAATGTCTATATGTGTCCACTCATAAATTATTGCCATTACTGTGTTATTGCAGGACTGTATATGTAATGTTGCTGTTGTTGTTATGTGCCGTCGAGTCGGCCCCAACTCATAGCGACCCCTCCTTGGGTTTCTGAGGCAGTATCACTACGGAAGTAGGATTGCCCAAACTTCCTTCCAAGGAGTGGCTGGTGGGTTTGAACCACCAGCCTTCTGGTTAGCAGTCAAGTACTTTAGCCACTATGCTACCAGAGCTCCTGTATATGTAATAGTATTCAGGTATTTGCCTTTATCTCTTGTATTTCTTCCTGTGTCTTCCACTGCCTTGATCCTTTTGTGCTAACCTCTCCCCTTTTGTGCATTCCCTTTCCCTTCATCTAAGTTAATGTATGTCTGCCCTCTGGTTGGTGATTTTTCCTCCCTGTAACATTCAAAGAATGATCTTTTTCTGTGTGTAAACTTTTTCTTAACTTTTTACTGTAGTTGTCTTATACAATAATTGTCCTCTTTTTATTGGCTAATTTCACTCAGCATAATGTCTCCAGTTTCTTCCATGTTGTTTTGCAGATTCATCATTAACTTTTAATGTTGTACAGTATTCTATTGTGCGTATGTACCATAATTTTTTTTTAAAAATATATTCATCCATCGATGGTCACTTAGGTTGTTTCCACATTTTTGTTATTGTGAATAATGTAATAAACATGGGTGTGCATGTATGTGTTTTTGTCATTTCTCTTATTTCTCTAGGATCTACATCTAGTAGCAGAATTGTTGGATCATATGGTATTTCTATTTCCAACTTCTTAAGGAAGTGCCATACTACTTTCTACAGTGGTTGTATCATTTTACTATCCTACCAGCAGTGTGTAAGTGTTCCAGTGTCTTCACATCCTTCCCAGCATTTATTATTTTCTGTATTTTGATCATTGCTACTATTGCTGGGATGAGATAATATCTCATTTTTGTTTTGATTTACATCTCTCCAATGGTTAATGACTGCAAATATTTCTTCATGTGTTTGTTATCTGCCTGAATATCTTCTTTGGTGAATGGTCAGTGCATGTGCTCTGCCCATTTTTTAATTGGATTGCTTGTCTTTTTTTGTTGTTGATGATGTTTTCTATTAATTTTAGAGACTAGTCCCTTGTCCAGTATATTATGGCCCCCAATTTTTTCCCTGTCTGCATGCTCTCTTTTTACTCTTTTGATGAAGTCTTTTGATGCATATATATATATATATATATATATATACACACATACACACACATATGCACACACACACACACATATATATATACACACACACATTAATTTTAGGAGGTCCCAGTCATCTAGTTTGATCTAGTTTGTCTTCTGCTGTTTATGTTTTTTAAATTATGTTTGATAGTATATCTAGGGTAGGTATTAAGGCCCCATATTTGCCCCTATTTTTCCTTTGATGATCTTTCTGGTTTTAGATTTTACATTTACATTTTCGATCTCTCTTGAATTAGTCTTTATATATGGTGTGAAATATGAATCCTGTTTCATTTTTCTGCAAATGGGCAATCAGTTTTGCCAGCACAGTTTGTTAAAGAAACTATCTCTTCCCCCATTTAATGATTTTTGGCTCTTTCTCAAATCTCAGCTCTTTGCAGGTAGATGGATTTACTTCCTGGATTCTCAACTCTTCATTTGTCTATGTGTCTGTCATTGTGCCCATACAAGACAGTTTTGACTACTGTGGCTGTGTAGTAGGTTTTGTGATTAGGGAGCGTGAGATCTCCTTTTTTTGCTCTTCTTTAGTAGTGTTTTACTTTTGCTGGTACTTTTCCATTCTATATAAAGTTGGTAATTAATTTTTCCATCTCTTTAAAGAATGATGATGGAATATGGATGAGGATTGCATTATATTTGTAGATTGCTTTGAGTAGTACTATCATTTTTATAATGCTAATTCTTTCTATCCATGAACATGGAACATTCTACCATTTAAGGAGGTCTTTGGGTTTCTCATAGCAGTGTATTGTAGTTTTCTTTGTATAGGTCTTTTCTGTGTCTGGTTGCATTTATTCCTAAGTACTTCATCTTTTGGGTCATTGTTTTGTTTCTCTAGTGCTTCTATAACAGAAATACCAGAAATGGGTGGTTTTCACAAACAGGGATTTACCTTGTTGTTGTTGTTGTTGTTATATGCCATCAAGTCGGACCTGACCCATAGCAACCCCTCCTTGGGTTTATGAGGCAGTATCACTACGGAAGTAGATTGCCCCATCTTCCTTCCGAGGAGTGGCTGGTGGGTTTGAACTGCCAGGCTTCTGGTTAGC
>NW_006921918.1:1632985-1634291 GCF_000298275.1 Orycteropus afer afer
ACCAGCCACTCCTTGGAAGGAAGGTTGGGCAATCCTACTTCCGTAGTGATACTGCCTCGGAAACCCAAGGAGGGGTCGCTATGAGTCGGGGCCGACTAGATGGCACATAACAACAACAACAACATCATCTGCAAGTAGTCCCTAAGGTATTTGACTGCTAACCAGAAGGCTGGCAGTTCAAACCCACCAGCCAGTCCTCGGAAGGAAAATTGGACAATCTACTTCTGTAGAAATACTGTCTCAGAAACCCAAGGAGATGTTGCTAAGAGTCAAATGGACTGAATGGCAGAAAGGTTTTTTTTTTACATTTTGGATGCATTTAATTTTTCTTTCTTACCTTATTATCTGCTAGGACTTTTAATACAGTATTGAATAGGAGTGGTGATAAAGGACATCCATGTCTGGTTCTCATTTGCAAGGGGAATGTGTTCAGTCTTTTCACTGAAAATAATATTGGTCATTGGTTCTGTGAATATGCTGTTAATTATGTTGAGGAATTTCCCTTTTATTTTTATTGTACTCATTGTTTTTATCAAGAATGGGTGTGGGATTTTGTCAAGTGTCTTTTCTGTGTTGGTTGATATGATCATGTTCTTTTCCTTTGTTTTATTTATGTATTACATTGAGTGTTTTTCTGAACCATGTTTACATACCTGCTTTGAATACCACTAGGATATGATATGTGATTTCTTTTATACATTGTTGATGTCTATTGAGTAGACTTTTGTTGAGAATTTTTGCCTGAATGTTCATGAGAGATACTGTTTTTCAATTTTCTTTATAAAGTATGTCTTTGCCTGTTTTTTGTTAACAGGGCTATGCTTGCTTCCTATAATTAATTATGTAATATTCCATCATTTTCTATGTTTTGTAATAGTTTGAATACTATTAGTGTCATCTCCCCTCTGAACGTTTGGTAGAATTTATCAGTGCAGTTATCAGTGGCAGGACATTATTATTATTATTCGGTGAAGGGGAAGTTATTTATTTATTTTATAAGTTGTTCAGTTTCTTCTTTTATGATGAATCTGTTCAAATTTCTTACCTCAGATTGTGTTAATTTGGATAGGCTGTGTGTTTCTAGATATTTGCCCATTTATTATAGGCTTTTAAATTTGTTGGAGTACAGTTTATGACAGTACTCTGTTATTATCTTTTTTGTGTGTGTGTGTGGATTCTGCTGTAAGATCTCTTATTTCATTTCTTATTTGGATTTCTTATTTGGATTATTTTCATCTCTTCCTTTGTCAAATTTGCCAGTGGTTATCAATTTTATTTATTTATTTATTTATTTATTTATTTATTT
>NW_006921918.1:1635821-1638444 GCF_000298275.1 Orycteropus afer afer
TTTATCCCCAAGTTTAGAACAGTCCATTCTATCTTTCAACTTTCTTAACTTCCTCACCATTTAGAAATTCTGTGACTACACATTCTTTGCCTTCTTTTTGTTTGTAGTTGTCCTCACTTGCCAATTGATGTTGCTGGTTCCCTGTTTACAATTTTGTAAGCTCATTTTACTTTGGATATTTCTATAGCTGTGGTTTCTGGGTTATGTTATCTTGTGTATTAATGGTCAGTTGTTATTTGCTATTTTTGGTCCTCTGATCAAAGAACTCCCTTTAGCATGTCTTGTAAGATTGGTCTGGTTTTAACAAATTCCCTTAGTTTCTGCTTATCTGGAAATCTCTTAATTTCACCATCATATTTGAGGGACAATTTTGCCAGATACATAATTCTTGGTTGAAAATTTTTCTCTTTCAGGGTTTTATATATACCATCCCATAGACTTCTCGCTTGCATGGTCTCTGCTGAGAAATCAGAGCTTATTCTTACTGGCTGTCCTTTGCAGGTAACTTTTTGTTTTTCCCTTGCGGCTTTCAGGATTCTGTCTTTGTCTTTGGTTTTGATGAGTTTGATGATGATGTGTCTTGGTGCTTTTCTTTTGGGGTCTATCCTGTTTGGGGCTCATTGGACTTCCTGGATGGATATATTCTCATCTTTCATCATTTCAGGGAAGTTCTTCTTCAGCAAATCTTGGACAATTTTCTCAATGGTTTTGTTTTTTTCTTCCTATTCTGGAATTCCAATGACACGTAAGTTCTTCCTTTTGATGGTATCCCATATGAACCTTAGGCTTTCTTCATTTGTTTTGATTTTTTTCTGATTGATCCTTTTCCAAAGAAGTATTCAGGTATTTTTCTTCCATCTCATTAATTCTGTCTTCCATCGCATCAATTCTTCTCCTTTGCCCTTCCAATGTGTTATCTATTTCTGACAATTTAGTATTAATCTTTTGGATTTCTATCTTTAGATTTAGAATAATTTCTAATTTTTCATTTAATTTGTCATTTTGTTCTTGTATATTCTTCCAAAATTCTTGTAAGGTTTTTTCTGTGTTTTCTTTGGTCTGTCTCTCAATCCTTTGAAGATACCTAAAGATAATTCTTTTGAATTCCTTATCAGAGAGTTCCAATGCTGCTTCTTCCTCAGGGATGTGTTCTGGGTCTGTATCCTGCTCCCTTGTTTCTACCACTTTATCCTGCTTATTTGTGTGGACTGTGATGGTCTGTTGTTTCCGAGGCATTGTGACGTCGTTGTATTTAGATCACTGTTAACTGTTTGTGAAGAACAGCCAAGGGTGGTTCAGACTCTTCTTGGTGGTTTTTTATCATTGGTCCATTGGTGGAGAAGGAGGAAGTGGCTCTTGCTCAGTAAGTGAAGTCGCTGGAGGTGTGGGTGTAGTTGCGTCTTATGAGAACTGTTGTTGTCTCCCACTCAGTCAGACACAAATTACAATTGAATAACCATCAAAAAACTAAAAGCCCATAGGCAAAAAACACCCCATGTTATCACACAGGAACAGTAACCAAAAAAAAGAGAAAAGGGAAAAAAAGAAGAAAAAACAAACAAACCTGCAATATCTGGGGATAGGGCATTAAGAATAAGAAAAAAAAATAGGGAAGGAGAATAATAAATGAAGAAAAAAACTGGAAGAATGCAAAAAGAAAAGCAAGAAATGGGGTTAGTCATGAGAAAAAAAAAGGGGGGGAAGGAAAAAAAACTTAAATTTTTTGGGGGGTTGCAGAATTTCAACCAGGCACAGGGAAAAGAAAAAAAAAAATGTTGAAAACTAGGACCTGGTAGGGGAAGATTAAGAATAGTAATAAAAAGGACAAAAATATTAATAATATTAGGTGGTTTGAAATGGAGAAATACAAGGAAACTCATCACCAAGAAAAAGAAAGTGAACAAGAGAAAAAAAGAAAAAATCAGTGGAGGACTGGATAGGGCACCCAGGCTCTGTCTGAGCACACAGACTGTGATGGAGTTCCTGTGGGCCCAGAAGGTAGGTGGGAGTGGGGATGGCCACACCTCCGTTCACCATGTGGGTGTAGGGTGTAATAACATGAAGAATGTCGTACCTTTTCAATCTTGCAGGCCCCGAGTGTCCTTGGTGTTGCTGGAAAGCAGAATGTGTTCTTAAGCCCCAGAAATCTGCGAGAGCATTGTCTCTTTGAATATCCAAAATAGTCAAGCCGCTTTTTAAACCTTCAAAATGGCGGTGTCCTCCAGACTGGCTAAAGTTCACAGCTCAGCCCACCTTTCTCTTCACCTTCTCTGTTTATTCCCCAGCCACTGTGTGCAGTCCTCCGTGCAGTCCCTGGCTAGCAGGGGGATTTTTAGGTTAATTGTTAAGTCCTACCACCACAGGAATCTGGAAGAGTGCTGTCTCTTTAAATATCCAAAATGGTCAAGCTGCTTTTTAAACCTACAAAATGGTGGCATCTCCAGACTGGCAAAAGTCCACAGCTCAGCCCACCTTTCTGTTCACCTTCTCTGTGTGTTCCCCAGCCACTGTGCACAGTCCTCCGTGCAGTCCCTGGCTAGCAGGGTGATTTTTGAGTTAATTCTTAGGTCCTACCACCACTCGGGAATCTCCAAGCCATCTGTGCTGTCTGTGCCATCAGGGT
>NW_006921918.1:1638582-1644913 GCF_000298275.1 Orycteropus afer afer
AAGGCTCAGGGGTCCAAGATTATCTTCTGTGTCTGTGTTAATTGGTTTCCCTTTTCTTTGTTGAAGAAAGTCTGTGCAGTCCTTCTGCCTAGTCCACCATCTTGCCAGAACCTCCTCGGTTATCAATTTTATCAATCCTTTCAAAGAACCAAGTTCTAGTTTTGTTGACTCTTTGTATTGTTTTTCTGTTTAATTTATTTCACCCTGCTTTTTTATTACTTCCTTTCTTCTGATGACTGTAAGTTTTTTCTTTTTTTGCTGTCCTTTTCTATAGTTGGAGATGTTGGATTAAGGTGTTGACTTTGACTCTCTATTTCTTTTTTTTTATTTTTGCATTTATTGCTATAAATTGTCCTCTGTGTGCTGTTTCAGCTGTGTTTTGATATTTTGTGTTTTTGTTCTCACTTGATTTAAGGAATTTTGTTTTTCTCTATTACTCAATAGTTTCTAAGCAAAGTGTTCAGTTTTCATGTATTTGATTTTTTTTTCCCTTGAGCTTCTTGTCTTTTATTTCTCATTTTAGTATTATTATATAGAAGACACTTTATAGTATTTTAATGTTTTTAAATTCATTGAGGCTTACTTTGTGGCCTAATATATGGTCTACTCTAGTGGAAGTTCCATGTGCACTGGAAAAGAAGAATGTATATTGTGCTGTTTTTGAATGGAATGTTCTGCATTTATATATGAGGTCTAGTTGGTTGATTGTGTTGTTTAGATCTTCTGTATCTTTGTTAAGTTTCTTTCTTGTTCTGTCTTTCCTCAAAAGTGTATTGAATAAAGTCTCCTACTATTATTATGGGGTTGTCTATTTCCTTTTTCAGTTTTGTTAAAGTTTGATTTACGTACTCTGGGGCTCTTTCATTGGATGAGTAAATATTTATTATGATCAGGTATTTCCATTGCTATTTCTTCTTCTGATAGGTTTTTTGGTACTTTTTTTTGGTCACTTGCGACAGCCAGCTTGTCCTGCTTCTTAATATGATTTGATATTGTATGTTATCTCCACAGCATTAAGATATTATATTTATTTATTTATTATATATTTGTTTGCTAAATATTGATTTTTTTTTTCTTTTGTTTGTTTTGATATATCCAAACAGATGAGGCATGTGTGCTACTCTTGTCACTAGTTTGGCTGCACAAGAGTTCTCACCACAATTCTGAGTGGGTGCACAGTGCCTGGTCTGGCAGTATAGTGGCTAAGGCTCTTGAATGCTAGCCAGAAGGCTGGCAGTTCAAACCCACCAGCCACTCCTCTGAAGGAAGATGGAGCAATCTACTTCCATAGTGATACTGCCTCAGAAACCCAAGGAGGGGTCAGTATAAGTCGGGTCCGATTAGACAGCACATAATAACAACAGCAACAGCACAGTGCCTGGGTGATGAAAGCAGGTTTTTGTTCACTGGTCTTGCAGGGTGGTTGAATATACAGTCAGTGTTGCTAATGGGGTGTTGTATCTGGCCAGAGCTGGTCACTTAGGTGTAAATGCAGGAAGTGTTCTCACTGGTCACTGGGTTGGGTGTTTTGTGTGTGCATTGCTGGTTTCTAGGGGGTCAGGATGAGAGTGCCCATGTCAGTCACCAGATGGATAGTATGGAAACTCTTACCAGTGGTCATGGGAGGGCCGGACATTGTGAAGGTGGTTGGAGAGGGTACATGCTTCTGGTGTGCATGATGGTGGTGCAGAGGACAAAGCAGAAGGGATGTAGTCAGTTCAGAGGTGCCTGCTAGAAGTGCCCCTGTCTATTAGAACAACATGGGGGAAGACATCCTACCAGTCCTTGTACCTGGTGCAGCTGGCTGGAGGAAATAGGAGATGCTGTTAGTCTGCAGAGCTCTGATACAGGTGTCTGAGTGTAGGAGCAGTTGGCTCTGACCCAGTGTCAGTGGATGGGCGGAGCAGTGGGCACCACCAAGGTGTTTTTCCCCCATGCTGGACTGGCCACAGTGATGGGTCCCTGTCTTTAGCACCAGCTAAAGCAGTTGGCTAGCCAGAAGAAGGGGTTCCACTGGTCTTTAGCACCAGCAGCCAAGCAGAGAAGTGGATATCTCTGATCTGCAGGCCCTGGCTCAGGAGGTTAGGCTTAAGAACTGTTGCTGCTGGTCTGTATTTCCCTGATATGGATGGGTGGGCTTAAGAGGAGGCACCACCAGACTATGAGCTCCTAGTATGGATGAGTGCATGGAAGAGGGAAGCTTGCCCATTCAAAAGTTCCCTGCTGTGGCATCAGAGAGGCCTGTGCCATTGTGGGTCTCCAGCATGAGAAACTGAAATTAGGTGTGGGAACTGGTTTTTATACTCTTTGTTCTGAGGGTGGAATAGTGATCACATGCAGAGGATGATAGACAAGGGAGGAGGGGCACTGCAGATCCTTTGGCTCAGCAGTGCTGGGGAGGCATGTGGGGTGAGGTGAGTGCACTTAACTTTTACAAAGTGGGGGAAAATTTACCTGGCTCTAGACGTAGGTGCAGTGTTGCTCCTTCTTGTCTTCAGTAAGGGATTTGAGCTTCAGCTTGAATGCCGCTTGCTTTGTCTCAATATGGCCATGTTGTGCAGAGACTGACAATCCATAGTTCTCATTGTCTGCTGTTTTCATGCAGTCTCTTCCTCCACTTGACACTCAGTCTTAGTCTTCCTCTGGCCTTTGATTCTTAGAGTTCCAAAGTTTTCAACTATATCTGATTCACTTGTTTTCTTAGGTATTTGTTTTAAGAGGGATGTTATGAGGACTCTGACTATGCCATCATCTTGACAGACTTCCCATTGCCCATTCTTATGATACTGGGAAGGCACACTGTGGTTCAGGTCAGATGCTGTATTTCACATCACTATGGTATCTGGCTACCAGGCTCAAGGGCCTGCATGGCTCCCAAGGCTTCTACTCTGTCACTAGGCCTTGCTTACCTTTGTTATTGGTGGGAAGACATTTGCATAGGCTCTCCTCAGCCTCTGCTGCTGGGCCCATCTAAGCCACTGCTTTTGATTCTAGCTCCTCCTATGCCATCTGGACATATGGGGCTCTTTTACTGCCACATTGCCAGCTCTCACTGTGCAGGGGAGATGTGCAACTCCTGTACGAGGCATTCTGGTGTACTTCCAAGACATGTTTGTTCATACTTCTGGTATACATGGTATATTCAATATTCATTGTCAACATCATAATTCAATTCTTCTTCAGTCTTTCTTTTTCACTGTCTGTCTCTCATATGTATATGAGGTTATGGAAAATACTATGGCTTAGGTCAGACATACCTTAGTCTTCAAAGTAACATCTTTGCTCTTTAACACTTTGAAAAGATCTTTTACAACAGATTGGGCCAGTGCAATGCATCATTTGATTTCTTGACAGCTACTTCTATGAATGTTGATGGTAGATCTAAGTAAAATGAAATACTTGACAAGTACAATGTTTTCTTCATTTATTGTGGTGTTGCTTATTTCAGTTATGAAGATTTTTGTTTATGTTGAAGTGTAATCCATATTTAAAGCTATAGTCTTTGATCTTCATCAGTAAGTCCTTCAAGCCTTCTTCACTTTCAAGCAAGATTGTGTCATCTGCTTATTTCAGGTTGTTAATGAGTCTTCTTTTGATACTGATGCCACCACATTCTTCTTCATATAATACAGCTTCTCAGATTCTTTGCTCAGCCTACAGAGTGAATAGGTATGGGAAAAGGATACAGCCCTAACATACACTCTCCTATGCAGTATCCCCTTGTTCTGTTTGAACAACTGCTTCTTGATCTATGCACAGGTTCCTCATGAGCACAATTAAGTGTTCTGGAGCTCCCATTCTTCACAATGTTATTCATTATTTGTTATGACCCACAGAGTCAAATGTGTTTGCATAGGAAAGAAAACACAGGTAAACATCTTTCTGATACTTTCTTTCAGCCAAGAGCCATCTGATATCAACAATGATATCCCTCCTTCCATGTCTTCTTCTGAATCTGACTTGAATTTCTTATAATTTGCTATTGATGTACTGCTGAAAATATTTTTGAATTTTCAAGATGATGTTATTTGTGTGTGATCCATAATTTCCGCATTCTATTGAATTACCTTTCTTTGGAATGGACACAAACAGAGATCACTTCCAATCAGTTGGCCAAGTAGCTGTCTTCCAATTTCTTGGCCTAAATGAGTGAATCCTTCTAGTGTAACATCTGTTTGTTGAAACATCTCAGTGGATATTCTGTCTATTTCTGGGGTCTTGTTTTTTGCCAATTCCTTCAGTGCAGCTTGACTTCTTCCTACAGTACTATGAATTCTTGATCATATACTCCCTCATGAAATGATTGAATGTCAACCAAGTCTTTTTGATTACCAGGGCATAGTATTCATTCATATGTGTGTGAGAACTGGGCAATGAATAAGGAAGACCACAGAAGAATTGATACATTTGAATTGTTTCGGTGAAGAATATTGAATAGCTGGTAACTATTTACAATTTTTTAGCTAATTACATTTGTTATTTTTTATTGCTGTTGTTGTTGGGTGCCATTAAGTTGGCTCTGGCTCATAAAAGTCCTGTATACAACAGAACAAAACACTGCCCGGTCCTGTGCCAGCCGCACAATTTTTGCTATGCTTGATACCATCTTTGCAGAAACTCTATCAATTCCTTTCTTTGAGTTTCCCTTTTTTCTCTGGTCCTTTACTTTACCAAGCATTATATCCTTTTATACAGATTCATCCCTTCTGACAATCTGTCCAAAGTATGTGGGACAAAGTCTGGCCATTCTTGCTTCTAAGGAATATTGTGTCTATACTTCTTCCAAGATTTGTTTGTTTTAGGACATCAAAAAATTACCAACAAAAAATGTCCTGGCCCAGACGGTTTCACCAGAGAATTCTACAAAACATTCAGAGAAGAACTGATACCAATCCTACTCAAACTATTCCAAAACATAGAAAAGGATGGAATCCTCCCTAACTCATTTTATGAAGCAAGCATAACCTTGATACCAAAACCAGGCAAAGACATCACCCAAAAGCAAACTACAGACCAATATCCCTCATGAATATAGATGCAAAAATCCTCAACAAACTCCTAGCCATTAGACTCCAACAATGTATCAAGAAAATCATTCATTATGACCAAGTGGGGTTCATATCAGGCATGCAAGGATGGTTCAACATTAGAAAAACAGTCAATATCATCCACCACATAAATAAAACAAACAAAAAAGAACCACATGACCATATCAATTGATGCAGAAAAGGCATTGATAAAATCCAACACCGATTCCTGATCAAAACTCTCAGCAAAATAGGAATAGAAGGGACATTCCTCAACATAATAAAAGGCATCTATGCAAAACCAATAGCCAACATTATTCTCAATAGAGAGAGACTGAAACCATTCCTCTTGAGAACAGGAACCAGACAAGGATGCCCACTATCACCACTTCTATTTAACATTGTACTGGAAGTCCTAGCCAAAGCATAAGGCAAGAAAGGAAAATCAAAGGCATCAAGATTGGAAAGGAAGAAGTCAAACTATCTCTGTTTGCAGATGATATGATCCTATACCTAGAAAACCCAAGAGACTCAGTCAAAAATCTACTGGAACTAATTGAGAGATTTAGCATCATGGCAGGATATAAGATCAACATCCAAAAATCAGTTGGATTCCTCTACACCAGCAAAGAGATTGCTGAAGAATGAATAAGGAATTCAATACTGTTTACAATAGCTACCAAAAAAATAAAATACTTGGGAATAAATCTTACCAGGGACACAAAAGCCCTGTACAAAGAAAGCTATAAAAAACTACTTCAAGAAACCATAAGAGATCTACATAAATGGAAGACCATCCCATGCTTGTGGATAGTAAGATTGAACATTGTGAAAATGTCAATTCTACCTAAAGCAATCTATACGTTCAATGCAATCCCAATTCAGATCCCATCAATATTCCTTAGGGATATGGAAAAACCAATCACTAACTTTATATGGAAAGGAAAGAGACCTCAGATAAGCAAAGCACTATTGAAGAAGAAAAACAAAGTGGGAGGTCTCACACTGCCAGATCTCAAAACTTACTATACAGCCACAGTAGTCAAAACTGCCTGGTACTGGTTTAATGACAGATACATAGACCAATGGAATAGAATTGAGAACCCAGAAATAGATCAATCTACCTATAGTCAGCTGTTTTTTGACAAAGGGCCAAAATCCATTAAATGGGGAAGAGAATGTTTGTTTAATAAATGGTGCGGGCAAAACTGGAGATCCATGTGCAGAAAAATGAAACAAGATTTGTACCCCACACCAATCACAAAAATGAACTCGAGATGGATCAAAGACTTAAATGTGAAACC
>NW_006921918.1:1645824-1655451 GCF_000298275.1 Orycteropus afer afer
CTGGGGTGGGAGGGAAGGGGAGGGAATACTGTTAGATAGATAGAGATAGGTTTTGATTTGGGTGAAGAAAAGGCAATGTACCAAATGTGAGTGATCAGTATAGTGTCATTGAGGAAGAGAAAGACATAGAGAGGTACGTGGGAAGTACAGACAACAAAGATGAACCCTTTTGCACATATAATACAGCGTGCTCAGTGAAGGCAAACATGGGTATCTGGGTGGATAGATGGGTGGACAGGCTGAAATATTAGGTATCTATATGAAGTGGAGAGCACACACAAGAACATGTATAGGGTTGGCAGACAGTGGTTCAATAACTTTATGTGTATGATCTGAATTCCCAGGTGTATAATGAGGCTGACAAGGGGCAAGATTTTAGTCTCTGCTTGGTCACAGCCAGCTACCCAGAGGGACTGAGTAGTTGAACTTGTGGGCTCGGGACCATAATCACAGAGGACATCAAACTCAATTGGTATAACATACTACACAAATCATTATTCTCCTTCTACTGTGGCTAGTAGTGACTGACATCTTGCAAGCTGCCATCTAGATACAACGATGGGTCTCGCCTCGTCCAGTGCCAAGAAGAATGAAGAAAACCAAAAATTCATGGAAACAATCAGTCCTAGCAACTGGTACATTATCCAATCTGCAGCCTATACAACTATGAGACCAGAAGAAATAGACAGTGCTTGGCTACTACTGTCAACCACTTGGAAGAGGATCTTTGTAGGAGATCCTGGATAGACGGGGGAACAATGTAGAACAAAACTCAAAATCATTTAAAAAAAAAAGGTGGGAAACTGGTTTACTGGCCCGATGGAGTCTGATGGAAC
Organism: Orycteropus afer afer; assembly: GCF_000298275.1. Lineage (NCBI taxonomy): Eukaryota > Metazoa > Chordata > Mammalia > Tubulidentata > Orycteropodidae > Orycteropus > Orycteropus afer. Next base: position 1,646,661 of record NW_006921918.1, read on the forward strand.
CACAGAGACACTATGGCCCATAGCTGCCCTTCAGGTCTGGAATTGAACACACACCTGTAGCTTCCAGCCAAACAGTAGACAGGCATACTAGTTGAGCATTTATCTGAGGTAGATACACTCCTTGGAGAGAACAAGCAAGAGAGAAAGAAGGGCTGCTCAGGTACAGGGAGACAGCTCAGGGAGTAGGAGTGCATGGAGGGTTGGTCACAGGGAAGTGGTACCTATCGATATGAAGTGAGAGAGGAGATGTTTCATTGTGCTAAATTGTGGTCAATGTCATAAGAGAAAGTGTATGTGATCTGCTGTATGGAAAGTGTATTTGCTCTGTAAATTTTCACCCAAATCACAATAAAAATTAAAATTAAAAAAAAAATAAAGATTTGTTTGTTCTTCTGCCAGTTCATGGTATTTTCAGTATTCTTCACCATAAGTGCAATTCAAAGACATCAAGTCAATCTTAAATCTTCCTTATAAATTTTTCAGCTTTCACATCCATATCAGGCTATTGGAATGCCATCGCTTGGGTCAGGGACACCTTAGTCTTCAAAGTGACATCTTTGCTCTTTAACATTTTAAAGAGGTCTTTGCTCAAGATTTGCTCAGTGCACAGGCCAAACTATTAGGTATGTCTATGTAGCAGAGAGTATACCCAAGACCATGTATAGGGTTGTCAGAAAATGGTTCTACAAGTGCAGTTGTATGTTCTGTAAGAATTCCAAGGGGTATAGAAGAGCTGACAAAGGACAAGGTGGTAGTCACTTCTTGGTCACAGCCAGCAACCCAGAGAGAGCAAGCAGCTGAACCTGTGGGCTCACAACCAGAGTCACAGGAGATATCATTCTCAATTGACATAACATACTACACAAACATTGTTCCACCTCCTACTTTGGAGAGTAGTCACTGGGATATTAAAAGCTTGCAAGCAGCCATCTAGATGCAATGATGGGTCCCTCTTCATCCAGAGCAAAGAAGAATGAAGAAAACCAAAGACTCATGGAAACAATTACTCCTCTTAACTTGTACACCATGCAATCCTCAGCCTATACAACCATGAGACCAGAAGAACTAGATGGTGCCTGGGTACCACTGTCAACCACTTGGAGGAGGATATGTGTAGGAGATCCTGGATAGAGAAGGAGAATAATGTGGACAAAACTCAAAATCATTTGGAGAAAAAAAAAGGAGGGGGGGGACCAGGTTTGCTGGTCCAATAGAGCCTGGTGGAACTACTGAGACTATAGTCCCTGGCTGCCCTTCAGGTCTGGAACTGAACCCACACCTGTGACTTCAAGCCAAACAAAAGACAGACATATGAGTTGAACATGTACCTGAGGAAGATACATTCTTTGTAAAGAACAATCATAGAAGAAACAAGGGCTGCTTATGAACAGGGAGCTAGTTCAGGGGGCAGGAATGCATGGAGGGATGGACACAGGGAAGAGGTAACTATTGGGAGGAAGTGGGAGGGAAGGTGTTCCACTGGGGTAAATTGTGGTCAATGTCATGAGACAAAGTGTTTGTGAACTGCTATATGGAAAGTGAATTTGCTCTGTAAACTTTCACCCAAATCACACACACACAAAATAAATAAATAAAAAGATTTGCCCAGTGCAAGACATTGTCTCATTCCTTAAGTGCTGCTTCTATGGGCAGTGGTTGTGGGTCTAAGCAAAATGAAATCTCTGAATTTATTCTTTTTTCATTTTTCATGCTGTTGTTTACTGGTCCAGTTACATGGGTTTTTGCTTTCTTTAAGCTGAGCTCTAGTCCATCCTGAAGAGTGCATGTTCTTCATCAGTAACTCCTTCAAGTCCTCTTCACTTTCAGCAAGCAATATTGTGTCATCAGTAGTTACATTAGTTACCTATTGATGCCTTAATAGAAATACAAGTAGTGAGTGGCTTTAAAGTAGATACATTTATTTTTTTTTTTTTAATTTTGGATGCTAAAAGTGCATATCAGGTTCCTGGCCATGTCAATTTCTTCTGTGAGCCTCTTTCTTAGTTTCTGATATCTGTTCACAAATCGTGGCTTTTCTTGGCATCCTTTCCTCCTCCTTGGCATATGTTTTCCTTCTGTTTGTGTCTCTATGTCTATTCTAGTCTTTTTAAAACTCTGAAGTGATTACATTTAGGATTTGCCCTGTGCTCGTATCACTTCATTAACATAATAAATAAACATCTATTTCCAAAAAGGGTCATATTTCAGATTAAAAACAAACCAAAGAAAAACAAACTCATTGTTGTGGAGTTAATTTTGACAGATGGCAACCTCAAGTATTGAAGATTAGAACTGTGCTCCATAAGGTTTTTAGGGCTGTAACCTTTTAGCAGAAGATTTCCAGGTCTTTCTTCCATGGAAACACAGCATATGTTCCTTTTGGTTAGTAATTCAATGTTTAACTATTTGCTCTACCTAAGGATCTTATTTACAAATATAGTGGTTAGGAGTTCAACACATGTTTTTGAAAAACACATGCAGTGTAGTAAATTACCTGGTATGGCTGTTGTAGCCATAAGTCTTTGTAAACTCCTTGGTAGAATTTGACAAGAGCACCTGAAGAGCTCCTGATTGTTAAAATTACCCACCTGGAGTATTTCTGCTGAGACTGGCACAAAGCAATGATCTGGGAAGTTTGCACTCTCTCAGGTGCTTAGAATTCTGATGTTATGATTGGTTAGTTTGGCCATTCTCCCAGACTCAAAAGGAGCTCTCCTAGAGGCAGAAGAAGTCTCTCTGACTGCTGGCTGAGAAAGACATGCTGCTGAGAGAAATGTGCTCTTGAGAGACTGAGAGACACATGGTTCTGGGAGAGAGACTGAGAGACACATGCCATTGGGAAAGAGACTGAGAGAGACTGTCAGCTGAGAGACAGTTGGCTGAGAGACTGAGTGTGTTCCTGAACTTGAATTGTAGCCTGGTGCTTCCCTAATAAATTCCATAATCTGTTAGTTTCGTGTGACCTCTGCAGCAAATTATTGAACCCAGAAGAGAGGTGGTGGGTGCTGCAGGAGGAACAGTTGGTGTCAGGGTTGATGAAAAGGCTGGAGGGATGCAGCAAGTCTGGCCTCACAGGAATAGGCCTCGGGCTACTGATGGTGATTCTGTCTTCCTCTTGTGTGGTTAGAGGAGATCAGAAGATACAACTTCACTGTCCTTTGGCAACACAATTCAACCCGTTTTTTTTTAAAAAAAAACCACTGTTGTCCAGTCTAATCCAACTCATAGGGACCTCTACTTGGGTTTTTGGGGCAGTATCTCTATGGAGGTAGATCTCTCAGTCTTCCTTCTGAGGAGTTGCATATTGTTGTTGTTGTTGTTATGTGCCGTCGAGTCAAACCCGACTCATAGCAACCCCTCCTTGCATTTCTGAGGCAGTATCACTATGGAAGTAGGATTGCCCAACCTTCCTTCCGAGGAGTTGCATAGCAGGTTCTAAATGATCTTTTCACCATCAGTTTTTAATTTCATCTGAAAAGTCTTTGAAATTCTTAAAAATGCACATCTGGTAATATCTCTTCCCTGTTTATTATCTATGACTATTCATTGAACAGGAACAAACCAGAACTCTTTAGCTTATAGTCATCTGAGTTCTGTCCACATTTTCCTGCTTCCTTTGAGCCTTTCTCATACATGCTCAGAAAACCAGTCTTACTAAACTTTTTAGTGTTTTCCTATGTGGGGCAATCTACTTCTGTAGTGATACTGCCTTGGAAAACCAAGCAGGGGTCGCTATAAGTCAGGGCCGCTATGAGTCGGGGCCAAATTGACAGCACATAACAACAACAACAATACCTTATATGTTGTTCCCTCTGCTGAAAATGACCAATTTATTTATCCAGTGAGCAAAAAGCCATAGAAATTATCTTAATTTCTTTTCCAGCCTTACTACTAACAGAGGCAACTATTGGTACTTTCTTCTTTATGGCTCTTATGTCTCTAAAGACATTGCTGTAATTATGCTTATGTATCCATCTTTTCCATTAGTGTAAATTTCTCAAAAAGAACAGTAATATTCTGGACCTTTTTGATTATCTGGCATCTGATAGAACAGGTATTTTACAAATCAGAGATGATGGATGAATGAATGAAAGAGAAATAGTGCTAAGATGTCAAATAGTTTCAACACAGAGAAGAATGAGGAGGTTTTAAGGATAGAAATTAATTTACATGGCAATTGTCTTAGGGACAGCTTTTCATCTACAGCCTATGTTCCCATCCCAAGTACAAAGAGTAGAATTGAAATGTTATCTTGAAATTGAGTACACTCTCGTGTTTGCAGTGAATTGACACTATTTAAAAATATGATTTTGCATTATTCTTTATACTTTTATAATGCTTTTTTTGTATGGAGCTCAGTCCATAGCTTAACACTTATTTTTCACTTATTTTTTTCACTCATTTTTAAGATCTATGAACAAATTGTTTATTACTTGCCTGCTTATATAGAATTATAATGCTTTTAATCAAACTCTTTTGAATCTAGCACTCAAACACTTTTCCATTAAAATAAAAAGTTAATATGATTTTGCATAATACTATGAAAACCTTGAGTTCATACACATAGTATATGTTGTCTTCTCCAAAGTTTGATGGAAATAGTTTATGTTTTTATCTTAACTCAGGAGACAAATAATTGAATATAAATGAACTTTTCATCTCATAAAAAATCCTATTGCTGTCAAGTCTATTCCAATTCATAGTACCCTGTGTATAACCAAAAAAAAAAGAAAACAAACAAACAAAAAAACTCACTGACACTGAGTTGATTCTGACTCATAGCCACCACCACTGGGTTTTCGAGACAGTAAATCTTTATGGAAATAGATTGCCCAGTTTTTCTTCTGTGGAGTGGCTTTTAGGTTTGAACTACCAACCTTCTGGTTAGTAGTCAAATGCTTTAGGCATTATGCTACCAGAGCTCCTTCTATATATAATAAGACTTTAAAATTCATTACTATGCTTCAAGCTTACAGGCCATACCTGTTGAGTTTCTAATGCAAACTGTTACAGTTTGTGGTCCCTACTACTGTAAACATAAATCTTTTCTCATTGGGATTTCATATCTTCAGGATGAATTATGATTCTTTGTCAACTCAAACCTGTCAACATCTTTCTAAAAGGACTGCAGTCTTAAATAAAATACAACAAAATAAATGACAGATGATTATGACATGGAATTAAAGGTGGACTAGAGTTCTCAAAATAGATAAAAGGGAAACAAATATTCCTCTTCTCTGTCACTAATAAGAAAATTAAAATGAATTGTGTAATTTTGTTTTGTCATATAACCTTCTAAATGAAATTCAATACTTTTTAATGAAGGACTTGGCATCACTTTTATTTTTTTTCTCATTTTACTGCAGCTATATTCTAAATATAAACCACTAATAGTTATTCTGTTTAATCCTCCTTAACACATTTCCCTTTTCATAAAAAATGATAAACTACATACACACTCAACTGCCTGATTACCCAAATACCTCTGCTAATTTGCCAAGGTTAGCAGAAATGGTTCACATAGTATATTGTTGGCTATGCATGGATGAAGGGTGCAGAAACAGCACAAGGCTATATATTTCACACTCCATAAACAAAATGGTGAAGCACACAGTAGAAAGGTACAATACTTATCTAATCTAAATTCAGGCAACATCAGTAGCTTTGATCTCTATTAGGTTAAATCACTGTCTCTTCAAGAAATGACCAAATCATTAACCCAACAAACCAATTGATGAAAATGCTCACATATATGAATACTGACTAAATGGCATTTCTGATGCAGTGAAAAATAACTCCACATAATTGACCAGAAAAATAATGACTAGAGTTCCACTGAAGCTTTATTTTCTCTTTCTTCTATTGTCCATTGATACCAAAAATGTATTGAGCACCCATGCTTTGAACAAAGTCCTAAGCATTGAAATAACAAAGATAAATACCAACCCATGATACCCTGAAGCTCACTGTTTAGTAGGAAAAGCCAGCTATATAGACAATTTAATAAAATAAACTATTGTTAGTACTTATAGCATTAAAGCTAATAAAGGTTATAACAAATAGCAGCGATCTGTAGTAGTTTATAAGGAGCTCTGGTAGCACAGTGACTAAGGCATCTGACTGTTAACCAGAAGGTGGGTAGTTCAAACACACGAGCTGCTCCATGGAAGCAAGACTGAGCAATCTACTTCTATAAAGATTTACCACCTTTGAAACTCAGTGAGGTTCTCTATGACTTGTAGTTTTTTTTTGGGGGGGGGTTGGGGGAGGAGGGCAGTAGTAGTTTATAAATACTAAGATGTCACCAGAGTTCCTCCTAGGATTACCATCTTAGTTGGGCCATGGGTCTCTTCTATAACAGCATTACTATGGAACCCAAGATAAAGGGACAACCTCTCCCCAAGATATTTATGGTTCTTGACTTTTCTATGCTGAAGAGATACATGTCAATTCCATTTGTATTTACTGAACAGGCCAAGTCAACATAAGCCAAGTTTGTCATCAATCCTCCATCTGCAAAGGCAACAAACATTTAGGAACAGTTATAGCTTTAACAACCACTAATTTGTAAGTTTGTTGTACTGTGGTGGCTTGCATGGTGCTGCAAGGCTGGAAGCTATGCCACCAGTATTTCAAATACCAGTGAGGTCATCCATGGTGGAGAGGTTTCAATGGAGCTTCCAGACAAAAACAGACTGGAAATAAAAAAAAAAAAACTGAAAATGTTTTTTTTCTGAGAAAACTGGCCACTGAAAACTTATGAATAGCAGTGAAAGACTGTCTTATATATTACTGGGAAACTTTATGAATATCCCTGAAACTTGTCTGATATAGTGTTGGAAGATGAGTCCCTCTGGTTGGAAAAACAAAAAAACCAAACTCACTGCCTTTGCGTCGGTCTTGACTCATAGCAACCCCTCCTTGGGTCTCTGAGGCAGTACCTCTATTGAAGTAGATTGCCCAGTCTTCCTTCTGAGGCTTGGCTGGTGGGTTTGAACCTCCAGCCTTCTGGTAAGCAGTCAAATACCTTAGACACTATGCCACCAGAACTCCTCAAAATACAACAGGGGAAGAGTTGCTTGTATTAAGTAGAGTTGACCTTACTGACGTGGATAGAGTAAAGCTTGCTTATGGTGCATGACTCAGAATGGGAAGAAACAACTGCAAACACTCATTCATTGATAATGAGAACACTGAATGTAAAAAGAATGAATCTAGGAAAATTGGAAGTTGCCAAAAATGAAATGAAAGGATTAAAGATCAATATCCCAGGCATTTGTGAACTGAAATGGACTGGTTTTGGCCATTTTGAATCAGACAATAATGTGGTCCACTACACCAGGAATGACAAATGAAAGAGGAATTGTGTCACATTCATTGTCAAAAGAATATTTCAAGATCTATCCTGAGATACAATGCTGTTATAGAATAATATCCATATGCTTACAAGCAAGACCAGTTAATACTACTACTATTCAAATTTAAATTGAAGATTTTTACCAACATCTATAGTCTGAAATTGGCCAACTATCCAATCAAGGTGTATTGATAATTATTGGTGATTAGAATGTGAAAGTTGGAAACAAATAAGAATCATTGGAAGTTGTAAAATATGGCCTTGGTGATAGAAATGATGCTGGACATAGCATGATAGAGTTTTGTAAGACACACACTTTATTCTTTGCAAATACCTTTTTTTAACAGCAAAAATTGGGGCTATCCTTATGGACCTTGCCAGATGGATTACTTAGATATCAGACCAACTGCATCTGTGGAAAGAGGTAATGGAGAAGCTCAAGATAATCAGTCAAAACAAGGCCAGGAGTGACTATTAAACAGCTCATCAATTGCTCATATGTAGGGTCAAGTTGAAGCTAATGAAAATTAAAATAATTCCATGAAAGCCAAGATATGACCTTGATAATATCCCACGTGAATTTGGAGAACATCTGAAAAATAGATTTGACACATCGAACAGCAATGGCCAAAGACCAGACGAGTTGTTGGATGACATCAAGAACTTTGCAGGGGACATCAAGTTCAATTGGCATCACATACTACACAATAACATTATTCCACATCCTACTTTGGTGAGTAGTGACTAGGATCTTAAAATCTTGCAAATGGTCATCGAGATGCAATGATGGATCTATCCTTGTCCAGAGCAAAAAAGAATGAAGAAAACCAAAGACATATGAGAACACTTAGGCCAAGGGACTGGTAGACTGTGATCCTCAGATTATATGACCATAACATCAGAAGAACTTGATGATGCCTAGCTACCACTGTTAACCACTTGACACAGATCTGTGTATGAGATCTTTGATAGAGTGAGAGAACAATGTGAAACAAAACTCAAAATCATAAAAAAAGATCAAGTTTACTGGGCTGATAAAGCCTGGTGAAACCCCTGAGATTATGGCCCCAAGCTCTCCTTCAGGTCTAGAACTGAGCTCAGTTCTGTGGCTTCCAGCCAAATAATAGACAAAAATATGGGCTGAACTTTTACATCAGGTAGATAAACTACTTGGAGTGATCAATTATGGGAGAACAGAAGGGCCATGTGGGAGGGAAGGAAACAGGGAAGAGGTAACAATGGGGAGGAAGTGGAAAGAGAGCTGTTACAATATGGGAACTTGCATTTGACTCCTAACCAGAAGACTGGCAGTTCAAACTCACCAGCCAGTCCTCAAGAGGAAGACTGGGCAATCTATCTCCATAGAGATACTGCCTCGGAAACCCAAGGAGGGGTTACTATGAGTTGGGACTGATTCAATGGCAGTGAGATTTT
>NW_006921918.1:1655551-1659481 GCF_000298275.1 Orycteropus afer afer
TTTTTTGGTATGGGACAAAATGTGTATGAACTGCTGTATGAAAAATGAATTTGCTCTGTAAACTTCCACCCAAATCACAATAAAAAATAAATAATAAAAAAAAGAACATCGTACGTGAAGAAAGCAAAAGTCTTTAAAAAGACAGGAAAGGAAAAGAAGACTAAAATGGATGTCAGAAGAGACTCAGAAACTGGCTTTTGAATGGAGAACAGCTAAAGTTAGTAGAAGACATACTAAAATAAACTAACTGAACAGAAGATTTTGAAGGGTACTTGAGAAGACAAAGTATTATAATGAAATGTGCAAGGATGCAGAGTTACAACCAAAAAGGAAGAGCATGCTAGACATTTCTCAAGCTGAAAATCTGAAGAAAAACTTCAAGCCTCAAATTGCAGTATTGGGGAATTCTATGGGGAAAATATTAAATAATTAAGGAAGCATCAAAAGAAGATGGAATGAATATGCACAGTCACTGTACCAAAAATAATTGGTCAATATTCATCTCTTTCAGGAGGTGGAAATGATCAAGAACCAATGGTATCAAAGAAAGAAGGTGAGGCTGCACTGAAGGAATTAATAAAAAAGCAAGCCTCTAGGAACTGACAGAGCTTTAAGATGTTTAAACAAATGGTTGCAGAGCTGGAGGCACTTCCTCATTTATGCTAAGAAATTTGGAAGACAGCTACCTGGCCAATTGAATGGAAGACATTGATATTGTGCCCATTCCAAAGAAAGGTGATCCAGCAAAATGTGGAAACTATCAAACAATATCATTAAGATCACACATAAGTAAATTTTTCTAAAGAAAATTCAAAAGTGGTTCCAGCCATATTTTGACAAGGAAATTCCAGACATGCAAGCTGAATCCAGAAGAGGACATGGAATGAGGAGTCCTGTTGCTGATGGCAGATGGAGCTTAGCAGAAAGCAAAGTGTGCCAGAAAGATTCTACCTGTGTTTTATTGACAAGTAAAGGCACTTGAGTGTGTGGATCATAACAAATTATGGATAACATTGGAAAGAATGGGAAATCAAAGCACTTAATTGTTCTCATGAAGAACATGTATGTAGAACAAAAGGTTATCATTCAAACAGAACAAGAGGATATTAAATGGTTTAAAATCAGGAAGGGTATACGTCAGGGTTGTATCTTTTCACCATACTTATTCAATCTGTATGCTGAGCAAATAATGTGAGAAGCTGGACTATATGAAGAAGAATGCGGCATCAAGATTGGAGAAGGAAACATTAACAAACTGTGATATGCAGATGATACAACCTTGCTTACTGAATGTGAAAATGACTTAACATACTTACTGATACAAATCAAAGACTTCAGTCTTAAGTATGGATTGCATCTCACCATAAGGAAAACAAAAATCCTGACAACTGGACCAATAAGCAACATCATGATAAATGGAAAAAAGATTGAAGTTGTCAGAGATTTCATTTTACTTGGATCCACAGTGAACACCCATGGATGCAGCTGTTAGGAAATCAGATGTTGTATTGCACTGGGAAAATCTGCTGCAAAAGACCTCTTTAAAGTGTTAAAAAGCAAAGATGTCTCTTTGAACACTAAGGTGCACCTAACTAAAGCCATCACATTTTCAATCACTTCATATGCACGTAAAAGCTGAACAATAAATAAGGAAGATCAAAGAAGAGTTGTTGCCTTAAAATTGTGGTGTTGGCATAGAATACTGAAAATACCACCGACTGCCAGAAAAAGGGACAAATCTATCCTAGAAGAAGTCTAACCAGAATGTTACTTGGAAGCGAGAATGGCCAGGCTTCATCTCACCTACTTTGGTCATGTTGTCAGAAGGAACCATTCCCTGGAGAAGTAGGTAAAGTAAAGGGTCAGTGAGAAAGGGGAAGACACTCAGTGAGATGAATTGACACAGTGGCTGCAATGATGGGGTCAAGCATATGGTGCACGACAGGATGGTGTTTCATTCTGGTGTACACAGGGTTATTATGAGTCAGAGATGACTCGGATGGCATCTAGCAATAACACAATACTATAAAAGATGAGTGGAACATATACTGCTGGAAGACAGTGTGCAGATCAGGATTTATTCTGGAGGAATTGAGAATTGGGAGGACTTCAAAAAGGAAGTGATAAAAGAACCAGATCCTAAAAAATATACACTGTGATACTTCACATCATTATAGGGGAAACATTTGATATGGAAATTCAGAAGAAGGCTTGGAGGTATAAAAGGAATGGAATGTTTAGATAATTCATAGGTAAAGACTACCGTGGCCAAACACAGACTTTCTTATCCTCTCTCTGCAGAGATTACACAGATATAGCTTCTTCACTTGCAAAATCTGAGGATATATATATGAGCTGTCCTTACCCAGGAATGCCTGCTTGAGTTTTGACATCCAAAGTTCTTTTGTGTGTGTGTGATTTCGGTGAACATTTACAGAGAAAATTCACTTTCCATACAGCACTTCACATACAATTTGTCTCATGACATTGACCACAATTTACCAAATACAACAGCTCCCCTCCCACTTCCTCCCGATAGTTACCTCTTCCCTGTGTCCAGCCCCCCATGCACTCCTGGCCACTAAGCTGTCTCCCTGTGCATAATCAGCCCTTCTTTCTCCCATGATTGTTCCCTGCAAGAAGTGTATCTACCTGAGGTAAATGCTCAACTCATATTCCTGTCTATTGTTTGGTTGGAAGCCACAGGTGTAGGTTCAATTCCAGACCTGAAGGGCAGCTAGGGGCCATAGTCTCAGTGGTTCCACCAGGCTCTGTTGGACCAGCAAACCTGTTCCTCCCCCTTCCCCCCCTTTTTTTTTCTCCAAAAGATTTTGAGTTTTGTTCCACATTGTTCTCCCTCTCTATCCAGGACCTCCAACACAGATCCTCTTCCAAGTGGTTGACAGTAGTAGCTGGGCACCATCTAGTTCTTCTGGTCTCATAGTCATATAGGCTGCAGATTGGATGGAGTACCAGTCGCTAGTACTGATTGTTTCCATGAATTTTTGGTTTTCTTCATTCTTCTTGGCCCTGTATGAGGAGAAACTCATCATTGCATCTAGATGGCAGATTGTAAGCTTTTAAGATCTCAGTTGCTACTCACCACAGTAGGAGGTGGAACAATGATTTGTGTAGTATGTTATATGTTATGCCAATTGAGCTTGATGTCCTCTGGGACTATGGTCCTGAGCCCACAGGTTCAACTACTTGGTTCCTCTGGGTAGCTGGCTGTGACCAAGCAGTGACTACAACCTTGCCCCTTGTCAGCTCCATTATACACCTGGGAATTCAGATCATACACATAAAGTTATTGGACCACTGTCTGCCAACTCTATACATGTTCTTGGGTTCACTCTCCACTTCATATAGATACCGAATATTTCAGCCTGTCCACCCCTCTATCCACCCGTATACTCATGTTTGCCTTCACTGACAATGCTGTACTGTATGTGCAAAAGGGTTCACCTTTGTTTTCTGTACCTCCCACATACCTCTCTTTGTCTTTCTCTTCCTCAATGCCACTATATTGATCACACACAAACATTTGGTACATTGTCCTTCTCTTCACACAAATCAATACTTATCTCTATCTATCTAACAGTGTTCCCTCCCCCGCCCCCACACCTGGTAACCAACAAAGAAAATGTCCTTCCATAGATAAACCTTTCCTTGACTTTTGCAGTAATGGAATAATACAATATTTGTCCTTTAGTGATTGACTTATTTCACTCAGGATAATGTTCTCCGAGTTCATCCATGTTATGCAGTGTTTTGCAGATTCTACATTATTGTTAAGCATTGCATAGTATTCCATTGTGTGTATGTACCATAGTTCGGTTATCCATTCCTCAGTTGATGGACACCTAGGTTGTTTCCATCTTTTGGCTATTGTAAATAGTGCTGTGATGAACATGGGTGAGCATATGTCTG
>NW_006921918.1:1662406-1665003 GCF_000298275.1 Orycteropus afer afer
TCTGTGTTAGTTTAGGTAAATGGTGTGATTCTAGAAAACTGTCCATTTCTTCCAAATTTTCAAAGTTGTTGGCGTACAGTTCTTCATAGTATCTTGATATCCCTTTATATCAGTTGGTTCTGCTGTGATGTCACCCATTTCAGTTTTTATTTGTGTTATTTGTATTCTCTCCCTCTTTTCCTCTGTTAATTTGCCAGTGGTTTGTCAATTTTATTGATCTTTTCAAAAACCCAACTTCTGGTCCTGCTGATTTTTTCTATTGCCCTTTTATTTTCTGTTTCATTGATTTCTGCTCAAATCTTGATTATTTCCTTTCTTCTGGTGACCGTAGGCTTTCCTTGCTGTTCTTTCTGCAATTGTTGGAAATGTTGGTTTAAAGTGTTGAAAGTGTTTTGGCTCTTTCTTCTTTTTTGATGTGTGCAGTTATTGCTATAAATTGGCTTCTGATCACTGCTTTTTCTGTGTCCCAAAGATTTTGGTATGTTGTGTTTTCATTCTCATTTGGTTCAAGGAATTTTTGAATTCCAATTTTTGTTTCTTCTCTTACCCAGTCTTTCTCAAGGAGGATACTGTTCAGTTCCCATGTGTTTGATCTTCCTATTGTTGATTTCTAATTTGATAGCATTATGATCTGAGTAGATACTTTGCAGTATTTCAATGTTTTTAAACTTATTAAGGCTTGCTTTATGGCCTAATATATGGTCTATCATGGAATATGTTCCATGTGCACTGGAGAAGAATGTATATTGTGCTGCTGTTGGGTGAAGTGCTCTGTAGATGTCTATAAAGCCAAGTTGGTGGATTTTATTGTTTAGCTCTTCTGCATGTTTGTTGAGATTCTTTCCAGTTGTTCTATCTTTCAAAGAAAGTCGTGTATTAAAGTGTCCCACTATCCCTGTGGAGTCATCTATTTGGCTTTTCCACTCTTTTAAAGTCTGATTTATATATTTTGGTGTGCTTTCATTAGGTCCAAAGATATTTATTATGGTTACATCTTCATGTTCAATTGATCATTTAATCATTATGTAACATCCTTCTTTGTCTCTTATGGTGGTTTTTTTCTTAAAGTCAATTTGATCAGAAATTAATATTGCCACTCCTGCTCTCATAGAGTTGCCATTTGCTTGATATTTCTTTTTTCACCCTGTGATTTTTAGTCCATTTTTTTCTTTATCTCTAAGATATGTCTCTTGTAAGCAGCATATTGATGGGTTTTGTTTTCTTATCCAGTCTGCAACTCTCCATCTCTGAGTGGTGCATTTAATCCATTGACATTTGGTGTAATTATTGACAAGTGTGAAGTTTTTGCTATCATTTTGGTATGTGATTTTTCATGATGTTCTAGGTTTCTTTGTTCCATATTATTTTCTGTGCTGATCTCATTAAGTTTTTGAATCCTGTTATCATTTCCTTTGTTGCTATTGTTTTAGTATTTGCTTAGTATTTTTGCTTGTTTTCTTTTTTATTGTGATATGAAGGTTTGTCATTTTTCTTTGAGATTACCCTAGGATTTATAATTTTATCCCAGAGTTTAGAACAATCCATTCTATCTTGGAACTCTCTTGATTTCCCCACCATTTAGAAATTCTGAACTACACATTATTTTCCCTCTTTTTGTTTGTAGTTGTCCTCTCTTGCCAATTGATGTCTCTGGTTCCCTGTTTCCAATCTTGTAAGGTCATTTTAGTTTGGATATTTCCATAGCTGTGCTTTCTGGGATATGTCATCTTGTGTATCAATGGTCTGTTGTTATTTGCTATTTTTGATCCTCTGTTCAAAGGACTCCATTTAACATCTCTTGTAAGGTTGGTCTAGTTTAGCAAATTCCTTTAGTTTCTGTTTATCTGGAAATCTCCTAATTTCATCATCGTATTTCAGGGACAATTTTTCTGTGTATTTAATTCTTGTTTGAAAATTTTTCTCTTTCAGGGTTTTATATATACGATCTCACTGCCTTCTCATTTTCATGGTCTCTGCTGAGAAATCAGGGCTTATTCTTACTGGCTGTCCTTTTTAGGTAACTTTTTGTTTTTCCCTTGTGCTTTCAGGATTCTGTCTTTTTCTTTGGTTTTGGTGAGTTTGGTGATGGTATGTCTTGGTGATTTTCTTTTGGGGGTCCATCCTGTTTGGGGTTCATTGTACTTCCTGAATGTATATGTTCTCTTTCATCATATCAGGGAAGTTCTCCTTGAGCAAATCTTGGACAATTTTTTCAGTGATTTTATTTTTCCCTTCCTGTTCTGGAATTCCAATGACATATAGGTTATTCCTTTTGATGGTATTCCACGAGAACCTCTGGTTTTCTTCATTTTGTTTTCTCTGATTGATCCCTTTCCAAAGAAGTATTCAGGTATTTGTCTTCAATCTCATTAATTCTGTCTTCTATTACATCAATTCTACCCCTTTGTCCTTCCAATGTGTTATCTATTTCTGACAATTTAGCATTAATCTTCTGGTTTCTCTCTCTGTAGATTTAAAATCATTTATAATTTTTCATTTATTTTGTCATTTTGTTCTTGTATTTTCTTCCAGAATTCTTCTAAAGTGTTTTCTGTGTTTTCTCTGGTCTGTTTCTCAATCCTTTGAAGATACCTAAA
>NW_006921918.1:1665713-1672528 GCF_000298275.1 Orycteropus afer afer
AAAAAAAGCTGTAAGCTAGGACCTGGGAGGGGAAGAGTAAAGAATAATTTAAAAAGGACAATAGTATTATCAATAATAGTAGTTTTAAAACAGATAAATGCAAGCAAACTAAACACATGAGAAAAGAAAGAGTAAAAGAAAAAAAAAAAAATCGGTGGAGGACAGGGCAGGGCACCCAGGCTCCGTCTGAGCACACAGACTAGGATGGAGTTCTTGCAGGCCCAGAAGGTGGGTGGGAGTGGGATGGACACATCTCTGTTCACCAAGGAGTGTAGGGTATAAGAGTAACAAGACAAATGTCACATCTTTTTAGTCGTGCAGGTCTAGAGTGCCCTTGGGGTTACTGGCAATCAGAACCTGTTCTTAAGCCCCTGGAATCTGGTAGAGTGCTATCTCTTTAAATATCCAAAATGATCAAGCTGCTTGTTAACATTCAAAATGGTGGTGCCCTCCAGACAAGCAAAAGTCCACAGCTCAGCCCGTCTTCCTCTTCACTGCTGCTTCCCCTTTTATTCCCAAGCCACCAGAGCAGTCCTCCATGTAGTCCCTGGCTAGCAGGGCTGATTTTTAGCTTAATTCTTAGGTCCTACCATCACTCGGGAATCTCCAAGCTGTCTGTGCCATCAGAATTGCTCAGGATTGCTGCCAGACTGCAGCTTTGTAAGTCTTCTTTTCTGGTATTTTCATGCAATTTCTTCTGCTAGTTGGGATTTAGTCCACTTCTATATCCTTACCCTCAAGGTTCAGGAGTCCAGGATTATCTTCTGTGTCTGTGTTAATTGGTTCCCCTTTTTTTGTTAAAGAGGGTATGTGCAGTCTTTCTGCCTATTCTGCCATCTTGGAAACCCTTCAACATCCAAAGTTCTTAAGCAAACTGGTCACACATCTGCCCTGTGACCGCCAAGGTGTAGGCCCTAACCAGACAGAAGGCATACACCGTGAATTTTCCTGTTTACTCTAAATACTATGACAACCTAGTTCATCTTGATCCACTGCTTCAGGTGTATAGAATCACAGTCACTCCATAACTGTGTAATCATTCAGTAGTTTAGTTCTCAGAGTTGGGAGAATAATCATGATGGAAGCCTCTTGTTAGTACAAACGGTTAAACTCTGGGCTACTAGCCAAGAAAGGCCTGGAGGTCTGTTTTGGAAAGGCCACATTCTTGAAAACCTATGGAACAATTTTATTATGCACACATGGAGTCACCATGAGTCAGAAATGACTCACTGGAAGCAACAATAAGTGACACAAATCAGCATGACTACAGAGATAAGTGAGAATGGAGTAAAATAGGACTGTTCAGTTAACGTTTTCTACAAATGTGCATATACATATTTATTTAATATTTGCTAATATTCAAGGCCTATCTAAAAGCTTCATATTTCAATTAAGTGTAGCCATCTCTTTGTAAAAATAATTGACCAGAAAATTTGCAAAGAGATATTGATATATAAAGGAATTATAGAAATTTTGAGTTCCCAGCATTACAGTGTACATATAAGTCAATAAGCTTCTACTCCTAGTCACAGAGACACATTTCTTATGAAATTGTAGTTGTTTTCCATATGTGTGTTGATTTGAGTGAAGAAAAAAGCAACATAGTAAAATATGTGACCAGTATTATATCTCTAAGGAGAAGGAAGACATGAAGAGGTATAGAAAATAAAGGTAAATGCTATTACATACCCAGTAATTCATTATCAGCAATAGCAAATAATAATCTATGGGTGGATACATAGATAGACAGGCAAGAAGATCAGGTGTGGGTAGGCAAATGTACATATACCCATGACCATATACAGGTTAGGAACTCTGGTGTCATAGTGCCTAAGGTACCGACTGCTAACCAGAAGGCTGGAGGTTCAAGCTACTCCTTGAAAAGAAGGTTGGGCAATCTACTTCTGAAGTGACACCACCTCAGAAACCCAAGGATTGGTTGCTATGAATTGGATGTGACTCCATGGCAATGGTTGCATTGCATTGCGTTACATATAGGTTGGACAGATGACATCCCTATATACATATTTGTGTGTGCTATAAAAATGTCCATATGCAGTATAGAGCTAACAAGAGATAAAGTTGGGATAATATCTTCACCACAACTAAAAAGCTTGAGGGAGTGAGTTGCTTGGCCTGTGGGCTTGGGACCATCATCACAGGGGATATGAAGCTTAATTGGCACAACACAGTACACAAAAACACTTTTCTACATCCTACTTTTGTGAGTAGTGACTGGGGTCTTAAAAGGTTGCAAGCAGCCATTGAAGATGTAACTATTGGTCTCTCCTCATCCTGAGCAAAGAAGAGTGAAGAAAATCAAAGATGCATGGATACAATTAATCCGAAGGAATAAGGGACCACTAGAAGCTCAGCCTATATGACCTTGAAACCAGAAGAAATAGGTTATGCCTAGTTACCACTGCCATCTATTTGAAAAGGGATTAAAATAGGAGATCCTGGATAGAGTGGGAGAAAAATGTGAAAAAACAACAAAAACATAAAAATGACCAGGAACACTGGTTGGACAGAGGTTGGTAAAACCCCTGAGACTGTGACCCCTAGTCATCCTTCAGGCCTGGGTTTGGTTCTACTCCTGTGGCTAACTTTCAGCCAAACAATAGATAGGCCTATGAGTTAAACAATTACACCAGGAAGATGCACCCCTTAGAACAATCAACCAAATGATCAAAATGGCAGCATTTGCACAGGGCAAAAACTAGGAAGGCAGGAATGCACAGAGGGGAAGGACACAGAGAAAGGATGACCACAAGGTGAAAGTGGAAGTGGGAGGAAAGCTATTACATTGTGGGGATTGTAATTTGTGTCACAAAACAAAATGTGTATGAACTGTTAAATGCAAAATGAATCTGCTTTGTAAAATTTCACCAAAACACAATAAAAAGTTTTAAAAAAGAGTTACTCCAATAAAAAAAAAAAAAAAAAAAAATCTCACTGCATAATTCAATTTTCTCTGCATAGTGCCTAAAGCACTTGACTGCTAACCAGAAGGCTGGAGGTTCAAACCCACCAGCCACTCCTCGGAAGAAAGATGGGGCAATCTACTTCTGTAGTGATACTGCCTCAAACACAAGGAGGGGTCACTATGAGTCAGGGCCGACTCGATGGCACATAACAACAACAAAAACTGCAGATAGTAGAGAATTGCAAAGAAAGTAGAGCATAGGAAGGGCATTCCTGGGTATTGAATGATGGGAAAGGGGAAAGGAAGGAGCATTGGCAAAATGTTCCTTGCAACCTCAAAATTCAAAATTATGCTACTGAATCATCCCCATTACCATTAAATAAATATATATATATATATATAATTTCTCCTTCAGCCAGATTGCTTTAACGTTTCCCTATGCTATCATGTGGAAAGTCAATGAAGAAGAGGAAGGCCCTCAAAGTGATGAATAGACACAGTGGGTGCAATGATGGGCTCAGGTATAGCAAGGATGTGAGGCTGGCACAAGACTGGGCAGTGTTTCTTTCTTCTGTGCATAGGATCTCTATGAGTTGGAGATGACTTGATGGAACCTAACAACATTATCATGTTAAGGAGATTTGACCAATTTCAAGAAAAATTGTTTATAATTTATTCATGAATACAAGTTTTTGAGGGAACCAAAGTGAAGTCATATAATTTTAATTTATTCCTTCATTGTAAGTTACATGGAAGTTCAGAGTCAAAGTGACTTGCCTAAGTCAGTACCATGTAATCAAAAGCAAAGGGCTGGGCCTTAGACTAGACATGTCTGTCAGGGAAAATCAGAGGCAGGGACAGCAGCCAGTGAAACACTACTGTCCATTGCATTTCAGAACAGTACGTAGAGATCTAGCAAGGCTAAATGTCAGTCTGTAGGAATGACACTGACCCTTGGGCTATAGAGTTTTTAAGATAAAGGGTAGGTAGGTAGTATCTCCACTCCTGCTTTGATCGGGGGCTGAGTTACAGTAACAAAACTTCATTCCTGTTGTAGTCCATCACAATAACATTCACCATTTGATGAGAAACTTCTCGTGGGGTGATAGGAAGCTCGGATTCAAGGTTGTACAGCTTATATGGCTTGAAGTATTACTGAGGAGATTTACCATCTAGACATTTTTCATGGGTTGAGAACTTCATAGGAGGCCAACCTGAAGGCACATGTTTACTGATTATTGCTAAATATTTTTCTGTCACTTGGTTAATTTAAGGATATGTGAAAACTCTTTTTCTGTCACTTTTTCTACCATTTGTTCATTCATTCATTCATTCATACAAATATCCTATGATCCTAACTATGCACTAGGCACTAGGGATGTAAAACGGAAGAAAATATGTTGTATCTACCCTCAAAACTTTGAAGCCAGGTAATATACAAATAAATCATCATGGAAAGTTCAATACAGAATCTGATACAGTCTTTGATGAGGACAGATGTGCTAGCAATTCTTTGGGAATTAGGTAACCTTATAGTAACATTTAATAACCAAAGTCCTTTTCCACTAGAGTATGCTGACAAATAGATAAAATTTATCCTGGGATTAATTTGTGAGTTGTTTTTTTTTTTTTTTTTCTTTTGTTTTTGGCTTTCCGTTTAGATTTTCAAGAATGGGACAGTTCCTTGCTTTCATGGTTAGATTCCAAAAAAAAAAAAAAAACAACGCACTGCTGTCGAGTGGGATCTGACTCATAGCAACCCCTCTTTGGGTTTACGAGGCAGTATCACTATGGAAGTAGATTTCCCAACCTTCCTTCTGAGGAGTGACTGGTGGGTTTGAACTGTCAGCCTTCTGGTTAGCAGTCAAATGCCTTACTGCTCTATATATTGTACCACAATTCATTTTCAGGAAAGTAGATCAAGGTTCTTTTTTTAATATTCTGAATTATTTTTATTTTATCACCTGTTTTGGGACCACTCCCATAACCTAAATTGGGCCAATTGCTAAAAATATTTTATTGACAATGCCTGGATATACTAAATTCCTTCCTTCCTTCTTTCCTTCCTCCCTCACTCCCTGTCTCTCTCCCTCCCTCCCTTCCTTCATCTTTCCTTTTTTCCTTCTCTTTCTACTCTCTATCATCAATCAATTTATCTATCTATCATGAATAAATGGGAGAACTCTTCGTTAGAAGACCATCTGTCAGAAAACAGTTTCTCAACATTTAGTTTGAAAATATTTTCACTGATCTCATGTGACGAAATTGACTTGCTCTTTTTAATATAAAAGCTATCCATGTTCCTTTGTACACAATTCATTGTGTAGATGTATGCTTCTGTTACTCCTTTATAGTTTATTAAGTGTGGTATTACAAGGCCTGATGTTACCTTTGGAGACTCTGGGTAGCACAAATGTTTAAAGTGCTCTGCTGCTAAATAAAAGATTGGAGGCTTGAGTCCACCTAGAGGTGCTTCAGAAGACACTTCTGGAGATCTACTTCTGAAAAATCAGCCATTGAAAATCCTATAGGTTACAGTTATGCTCTGACACACATAGGGTCATCATTAATGTGAACCAACTCTATGGCAAATTATTTTTATTTAAAATTAACCTCTATTTTTTTAAGAAACTGCCAAACTCTTTATTTAATGATGGTATTAGTTTACATTTTCAGTAGCGAAGTATTAGTAGTGTAGTTTCTCCACATCCACTAATGTACTGTCTGTCTGTTTTTTAAATATAGTCAGTATTAGGTTGTGTTGTTGCTCAACTCTTGAAGACCTTATATAAAGCAGAAGAAAGCATTCACCATCAGGCCTTTCTTTCTAGTCTGTCTTAGTATGAAAGCTCTGTTGAAACCTGCCCATCATGGGTAACACTTCTGGTATCTGAAATACCAGTGGACTATAGATTTCAGCATCATATCAGCACACAGAAAACTATGGTTTTACTAACAGATGGTGGTAGGAATTATGTTGCTGTTGTTGTTGTGTACGTTGAGTCAGTTCTGACTCATAGTGACCCAATGTACAACAAAAGATCTTGCACCATTGTGACAATATTTGCTGTATTTGACCCTTGTAGCAGCCACTGTGTCAATCCATCTCCTTGAGGGTCTTCCTTTTTTTCAGTGACCCTCTATTTTACCAAGTATGATGGCCTTCTGTAGGGACTGGTCCCTGCTTATAGCATGTCCAAAGCACATAAGACAGTGTATCCCAATCCTTGCTCCTAAGGAACATTTGGCTATACATCTTCCAAGACATATTTGTATATTCTTCTAGTAGTCCATGGTATGTTCAATGTTCTTCACAAACATCCTAACTCAAACGCATAAATTCTTCCTCATTCTTCCTTACTCATTGTCCAGCTTTCATGTGCATTGCAGGTGATTTAAAATACAACAGCTTTGGTCAGGAGCACTTTAGTCTGCAAAGTGGCATTTTTGCTTTTGGACACTTTAAATAGGTCTTTCGCAGCAGATTTGCTCAATGCAATACATCTTGATTTCTTGACTGCTGCTTCCTTGGGCATTGATTATGGATTCAAGTAAAGTGAAATCCTTGACAACTTCAATATTCTATTTATCATGATGTTGCTTATCTGTCTAGTTGTGATGATTTTTTTTCTGTTTTCTTCATGTTGAGGTGTAATCCATATTGAAGGTATGTAGGTAGTGGTATTTCACTATAGTCTTAAGTCATATTTTGTTGTGGCATTAACTTGCCTTCCCTTAGTAATTGATGCCATTGAGTACATTTTCATGCACTTAGTCATCTTTGGAATGTCTTCTTTTGTGAAATGTCTGTTTCAATCTGACTATTTTTTAATTAAGTTGTTCTTATTTGAGTAGTAAGAGTATGTGTGTATAGAAATATATATATATT
>NW_006921918.1:1674008-1699812 GCF_000298275.1 Orycteropus afer afer
ATATATATATATATATATGTTAATATACATGATATAGTATAAATGAATATTATTCTTCAGTCTGTGGCTTGTACTTTTACTTTCTCAATAGTGTTTTTGAAGTGCAAATATTTTCAATTTTAATGAAATACAATTTATCTTTAATTTTCTTAGTAATGAACTGTGCTTTTGGAATTTAATCTAAAAACTTGCTGTCTATTCTGTGGTGATGAAATGTTCTCCTTTGTTTTCTTCTAGAAATATAGTTTTAGTCTTATGTTTATATGTATGACCCAATTCGAATTAATTTTTATGTATAATGTGAGCTAATTGTCTGTTTTTATTTGTTTTATTTGCTTATGCTATTTCAATTGTCCCAGCACTAGAAGCTCTGGTGGCATAGTGCCTAAGGCATATGACTGCTAACCAGAAGGCTGGCAGTTCAAACCCACCAGCCACTCCTCAGAAGGAAGCTTGGACAATCTACTTCCTAATGATACTGCCTCAGAAACCCCAGGAAAGGTCAGTATGAGTTGAATCTACGTGACAGTAGAGAGTTTCCTTTTGGAGTTTATTTGTTGAAAAGGCTACCATTTCTTCTTTGAATAGTATTTTTACCTTTTTGAAAACAAAGACCCCCAAAGCCAAACTCATTGCTATCAAATTGATTCTGATTCATAGTGACCCTCATTGGATTTCCAATACTGTAAATCTTTACAGAAGTAGATTACTCTATCTTCCTTCGATGGAGCAGCTGGTGGGTTTCAATCATTGACCTTCTAGTTATCACCTAAATGCCTTAACCTCTCTACCACCAGAGGTGACAGTAATTACAAATACCCAATTCATTTATTTGCATGTTTAACTGTGTGTACATACCACACATTCTTGATTACTTCAGTTTTATAGTATGGTTTGAAACTGGATAGTTTATGTCTTACAACATTTTTCTTCTTTTTCAAAAGTGTTTCAGCTATTTTATGTCTACATTTTAGACATAGAAAATCTGAAAATAAACTTCTAATGATTTTGAATGGGATTGCCTTGAATCTGTAGATCAGTTTGGGGAAGATTGCCATCTTAATATTGAGTTTTCTAATCCATTACTTTGAATATCCCCCTATTAATTAAGATTTTCTTTAACTCCTCTCAGTAATATATTGTAGATTTCAATGTACAAATTGTATACTTTTCTTTTTAAATATATTTCTAATTATTTTATTATTTTTGACCATTAAGTATGAAATTATTTTCTTTATGTATTTTGGGATTGATTTTGGCCATTTTATAGAAATATAATTGTTTTTTGCATATTGATCTTGTATGTTGTAACTTTTGCTAACTGATAGTCCTCTCTCGCTTTCTTGACTTTTTAAAATGTTCTTCATATGAAATCGTGATATCTAGGAACAAACAGTTTTACTTCTTTCTTCCCAATTATTACCCTTTATTTTAATTCATTAATTTTCTTCTTTATTGCACTGATTATATTGTTGAGGTTGTTGTGTGCTATCTAGGAGTATACTGTCCCACAGAGTTTCCTAGTTTGTACTCTTTACAGGAGTAAATTGCCAAGTCTTTTCTCCCCTGGAATCACTGGAGGATTTAAATCACTGACCTTTTAGTTGACAGCTTGGTGAACTGACTATCACCTCTATTAAAATGCTGAATGTAGGTGTTGAGATTTGCCTTCACTATAGTTTTTCATATATATACTCACTACTGTTGAGTCTATGAATTCTGATTCATAGCAATCCCTCCTTGGGTTTCTGAGGCAGTATCTTTAAGAAGTAGATTGCCCAATCTGAGTTTGAACTGCCAGGCTTCTGGCTAGCAGTCAAATGAATTAGGCACTATGGCACCAGAGCTCCTTCCAGAGAAAAAATGTAGTTTTTCACCATTTAACTTTATTCATGTTAACATTATTTTTTTTGGCATATGTTCCTTACCACTTTGGTAAGTTCCCTTTAATTCTTGCATTTGTTTAGAGTTTTTATTATTGTTCTTACATTGTTAGTACTGTGAGTGGGTGTTGGAGGTTTTAAGTGCTTTTTATGTATTAATAACAAGGTCATAAATTTTTGTCATTTTTAAAAATAATATGAAGTAATACATTAAAAAAAATTCAGTTGTTCAATCAACTTTTCTTTCTTGGAATAAATCTCACTTGGTAAAAATGTATAAACTATATCATATGTAGGAGCTCTGGTAGCATAGTGCCTAAGGCACTTGACTGCTAGCCAGAAGGCTGGCAGTTCAAACCCACCAGCCACTCCTCAGAAGGAAGCTGGGGCAATCTACTTCCATAGTGATACTGCCTGGGAAACCCAAGGAGGGGTCGTTATGAGTCGGGGCCGACTAGACGGCACATAAAAGAACAACAACATATCATATATATTTATATTTTAATATTTTATATCCTGGAGTTTTCGTTATGGGAAAGTTTCTAATTACTGATCCATTTGTTTTACCTGTTATTTGATTATTCATATTGACTATTTCTTATTCAGTCAGATTTGGTAAATCATGTGTGTTTTATAGGAATTTCTTTATTTTAGAATTTGATCAATTTATAAGTATAGAGATGTTCAATATATTCCCATACAATCTTTAATTCCTATAGGATTAGTAATGTTCTGTCTTTCATTCCTGATTTTGGTACTTTGTGTCTTGCCTCTTATTTTTCTCTTAGTCTTGTTAAATGTTTGCCAATTTTGTTTAACTTTGAAAAAAAAAAAAAAACAACAACTTTCAGAGCCGAATATTGTGTGTTATATAGAGTTTTTAGAACAGGTGATAGTATAAATTTCAAAGTTTTATTAATGGTTCCCTGGGATGGAAGGGAAAGAAAAAAGTAGAGTCATTAATTAGGAAGGAGTGAATTTCTATTAATCGTGATGAAAAATTTGGTAGTGATTATTGGTCAAGATTGCAAAATATGATTAATGTAATGAGATCACTGAGTAGTATATATAAAACTATTGAATTGATCAATTGTTTTACATATTCTCTTACCCAACACTTGTCTGTTAGTTTTTCATAGTCTGGTGGCTTGTGTGTTGCTATGAGGCTGAAGGATATGCCACTGGTATTTTAAATACATGCAGTGTCACCCATAGTAGACAGGTTTCTAGTGGAGCTTCCAGTCTAAGGCTGGAAGGAAGAATGGGGCCATACACTTCGGAAAAAACTGGCCAGTAAAAATCTTATGAGTAATAGTGAAAAACCATCTGATTTATTACTGGAAAACATTATGAATAGCCCTAACACATTGTATGTTACAGTTGAAGAGCAAAGATGTCACTTTTGAAGACTGTTGTTGTTGTTGTTGTTATGTGCCATCGAGTCAGCCCCGACTCATAGCGACCCCTCCTTGGGTTTCCAGGGCAGTATCACTACGGAAGTAGGATTGCCCAACCTTCCTTCCGAGGAGTGGCTGATGGGTTTGAACTGCCAGCCTTCTGGTTAGCAGTCAAGTGCTTTAGCCACTATGCTACCAGAGCTCCTTTGAAGACTAAGGTCTGCCTAATCCAAGCCATGGTATTTTCAGTCACCTCCAATGCATGTGAAAGCTCAACAGTGAATAAGGAAGACTGAAGAAGAATTGATTCCTTTGAATCATGGTGTTGGTGAAGAATATGGAAAATACCGTGGATTGCAGAAAGAATGATCAGATCGTACCTGGAATAAGTATAGCCGGAATGCTTCTTGAAAGGAAGATTAGCCAGATTTTGTCTCACCTACTTTGGTCATGCGGTCAGAAGGGACTATTCCCTGAAGAAGGATATGCTCTTTACTTTGTCTTCTTGAGCAGCCCTTTGAAATCTTCTTTTCATCTCCTTTATTTACTTCATCATTTCTTCCATTCACTTTAGCTACTTTTCATTCAAGAGCAAGTTTCAGAGTCTCTTCTAAAATCTGTTTTGGTCTATTCTTCCTTTTCTGTTTTTTAATGCCCTTTTCCTTTGTTCATATATGATGTTATTAATGTCATCCTGCAACTCCTCTGGTCTTCGTTCATAGGTGTTTGGTGCATTAGGTATATACTTCAAATGGTCTCTAAATTCAGGTGGGATATAATCAAAGTTGTATTTTGGCTTTCATGGACTGTTCCTGTTTATGTTGTTGAGCAAAGACATTTGTAATGAATAATTTATTAGTCTTGCAAAATTTTGTTATGCAGTCTCTGATATCATTTCTTTCACCAAGGGCAGATTTTCTAATTATCAATGCTTCTTCTTTGTTTCCAACTTTTGCATTCCAATCAACAGTAATTATCAATACATCTTGATGTCATCTTTGGTCAATTGCAGACTGCAGAAATTGGTAAAAATCTTCAATTTTCATCTTGGCTTTAGTGGTTGGTACATACATTTGAAAAATGATAGTATTAAATAGTCTTCCTTCTCAGCATATGGATATTATCCTATCACTGATAGGACTGTACTTCAGGGATAGATCTTGAAATGTGTTTTTTTTTTTTTTTTTTCATGATCAGTGGGATGTCTTTCCTCTTCTAATTGTCATTCCAGGCATAGTAGACCATATAATTATCAGATTCAATATTGCTAATATCAGTGCATTTTAGCTCACTAATGCCTAGGATATTGATACTTTTATGTTCCATTTCATTTTGGACAACTTCCCATTTTCCAAGATTCATAGTTTATACATTCCACACTTTGATTATTAATGAATATTTATAGCCATTTTTTTCTCATTTTGAGTTGTACATCATCAGCAAATGAAGATCCTGAAAGCTTTACTCAATTCAGGTCCTTAAGTTCTATTTTACTTTGAAGAGGCAGCTCTTCCCTAGTCATATTGTGAGTGCTTTCCAATCTGAGGGGCTCATCTTCCAGCACTATATCGGACAAAGTTTCCTTGCTATTCATAAAGTTTTCCAGTAATATATTAGACAATGTTTCACTGTTATAGTAACATTTTCAGTGATCAGTTTATTCAGAAGTGGATGGTCCCATTCTTCCTCCAAGCCTGTCTTAATCTGGAAGGTCCACTAAAACCTATTCACCATGGTTGATCTTGCTGATGTTTGAAATACAGATGTCATAGCTCCCAGAATCAGAGCCACAGGCAAACCACCACAGTAGGACAAACGGACAAATGAGTGATGGAATATAGTTATGTATTTCTATTTTTAATTATCTGACAGTCTCTGCCTTTTGAATTTATTTGTATTGTCAAATTTACATTAGTCATTTTGATCTTTGTTTTTGAATGGTCTCATGTCTTTGCAGTTCAACTGTCCCTTTTTTCCTACCTTATTTTGAAATAAATAAATAATGTTAGTGTTTCATTTTTTATTCTTCTGTTGATTTGTTTTTCATTTGATGCTTTTGATTTATTTTTTTAGTGGTAGCTCTAGAGATTGCAATATGAACCTTAAAGTTATCCCAATCTGCTTCAGAAAATTATTAATTGAATTCTGAAATAAATATATAGACTCTAGTCTCCAATATAATTCTATCTCCTTCTACCCCCTCCTTTGTGTTATTATTAAAATGCAAGATACTTAAAGTTTAACATAAAAGTCATCAGGAACAATTGATATGTTTTGAGCAAGGGAGAGTCATGCGTATTTAGCCTTTCCTATCCATATTGATAG
Source organism: Orycteropus afer afer (assembly GCF_000298275.1). Lineage (NCBI taxonomy): Eukaryota > Metazoa > Chordata > Mammalia > Tubulidentata > Orycteropodidae > Orycteropus > Orycteropus afer. Next base: position 1,679,614 of record NW_006921918.1, read on the forward strand.
AAAACTCTTTTTATGACCTTCTTCCTCCTTGTTCTAGTTATCTAGTGTAGGGGAATTTTATGTATCTGGAAAAACAAGAATCTATTAGTGAAGGGGTATGGTTCTAATGAAATTCTTACACTGCATTAAATCTTCTAGTGTTTTAGAGTTAGTCCCTTATGCAGCAAGCAGCTTCCATCCATAGCCTCTTTTAGATCAATCAGTGACACTGGGAACCTGCCTTTGCTTCAGCTCAGATGGAAATTTTGTGTATCCCTCCTTCTGCTCATCAGAGAAACTCTTGTCAATCGTCTGTGTGCTTGAGGAAGTTCTAGCTCAGTCACTGCTGTGTTCTGTCAGCCTGTTCCTCTCCCTTCCCTCTGAACCCTCTCCTTTTGACAGCTTTTGTACACAATGTGAAAACTGACGGAACTAATAATTGTTCCTGCATTACACTGTTATTCAGTTCTAAAGGTAATTCATCTTTAGGACAAATTTTCTTTTCTAGAAGAAACATTACTTCTCATATATAAATATTAGTAATTACATTTCAAGCAAGGCATAATTTATTAAGTGGCAATGTTTTATCACAAAAAACAGCAGCTTCATTCTTGGTGGTAGACATATGACTCTAAAATAATGTCTTCTTTTTTATTTTCAACAAGACCAGACTAAATATGACAGATGCTGCATTGCTCTTTCATAAATGAACTTGGCAGAAACTGAGTGACTGGATACCCTCAATGAATAGAAATTACATGTCAGACCCAGGGGTAACTAGGATATTGAAGTAAAGTATAAATTGTGATCATATATCTGAAATGATAAGCTATGTTTGGGGAGCAAGAATAGATCCAGAATTCAAAATAAAAGTGATATTGGTTAAAAGGTTTATCAAAAATTTTATCAAAAATTGTGGACAGAAAATAGTAGAAGGTGGACCAAAAAAACCTCTCATGATCCAGACTGTTTTTATAAATGTGCTGCAATTTTAGTTAACACTTCTAGCTTTATGTATGTTTTAACAAATCTTCCTGTATGGAGGATTCTGAATTCTGAAATGCAGAGCTTAATACATTTTTAATTGTTTTAAAATAAAATAAGGTAAATTTAGATTGACCTGTGCTAACTTGCATATCTCATATTTCAGGGTTACAAAATCCAATGTTTAAGTAGAGAATATTCAGCAGTTAGAAAACATGACATTGGTAATAGAAATGATGCTTACAATAGCATGATAGAATTTTGCAAGACCAATGACTTATTCATTGCAAATATATGTTTTGACAACATATGGTAACTATGTATGTGGACCTAACAAGACAGAATACATAGGAGTCAAATAAAAAATATCTATGAAAGATGTGATGGAGAAGCTCAGTATTGTCAGTCAGAACAAAGCCAGGGGCCAATTGCTGAACCGATTCTCAATTGCTCATATGCAAGTTCAAGTTGAAGCTATTGTTTTTAAAGTCCACAAGAGACAAAATATGACCTTGAGTATATCTCACCTGAATTTAGAGATAATCTCAAGAATATATTTGATGCAATGAACACTAATGATCAAATGAGCTGTGGGATGACATTAAGGACATCATACTTGAAGAAAGTAAAAGATTATTAAAGGATAGGAAATAAAGAAAAGGCCAAACTAGATGTCAGAAAACACTCCAAAACATAGTCTTGAACATAGACTAGTTAAAGCAAAAGGAAGTAATGATGAAGCCAAAGAGCTGAATAGAAGGTTTCAAAAAATGGCTTGAGAAGACAAAGTGAAATATTATAATGAAATGTGCAGAGAAGTGGTTAGAAACCAAAAGGGAAGAACATATTGGACATTACTCAAGCTGAAAGAATGGAAGAAAAAATCTAAGACTCAAGTTGCAATATTGAAGGATTATGTGAGCAAAATTTTGATTGATGCTTGGATCATCAAAAGAAGATGGAAGGAATACACAGAATCACTGTATCAAAAAAAAAAAAAAATTGTTGATATTCAACTATGTCAGGAGGTAGTATACGATCAGCAACCAAAGGTACTGAAGGAGGAAGCTCAAGCTTCACTGAAGGTGTTGGTGAAAATCTAGGCTCCAAGAATTGACAGAATACCCGTTGAGATGTTTCAAAAATTGGATGTAGCAATGGAGGTGCTCACACATTTATGCTAAGAAATTTGAAAGACAGTTACATGACCAACCGACTACAAAAAAACCATATTTACATGCATAGCATACCAAAGAAGAACCAACAGAATGTGGAAATTATCAAATAATATCATTATTATCACACACAAGTAAAATTAGCTGAAGATAAACCAAAAGCAATTGTAGCTTTATATTGACAGGGAACGACCAGAAATTTAAGTTGGATACAGAAGAGATACCATTGCTGATAATGATAAATTTTGGCTGAAAGCAGAGAATACAGAGAAAGTTGTATTTTACTGACTATACAAAGGCATTTGCTTGTACCGTAACAAATTATGGATGACATTGTGAAAAACGGGAATTCCAGATCAATTAAATGCACTTATATGGAACCTGTATACAGACCAGGAGGCGGTCCTTCAAAAAGTGCAAGGGGACACCGCATAGTTTAAAATCAGGAAAAGTGTGTGTCTGGGTTGTGTCCTTTCACCGTACTTACTTAATCTGTATCCTGAGCAAATAATCTGAGAAGCTGGACTATCTGAAGAAGAGCATGGCATCTAGATTGAAGGAAGACTCGTTAACAACCTTCCATGTGAAGATTGTATATCCTTGCTTGCTGAAAGCGAAGAGGTATTTACTGATGAAAATCAAAGACACCAGTCTTTGGATACAGAAAAAAAAAAAATCCTCACATCTCAACAAATAAGCAACATGATGCTAAATAGAGAAAATATTGAAGTGGTAAAGTTTTTATTTTACTTGGCTTCACAATCACTGTCCATGGAAGTAACAGACAAGAAATGAAATGATGTATTGGATTGGACAAATCTGCTGCAAAAGATCTCTTTACAATTTTAAAAAGGAACGATGTCACTTTTAAGACTAAGATGTACCTAACCCACACCCTGGTATTTTCAATCACTTTCACCTGCAAAAGCTGGATAATGAACAAAGAAGATAGAAGAAGAATTGATGTTTTTGAATTATGGTGTTGGTGAAGAATATTAAATATACCATGGACTTCCAAAAGAATGAACTAATCTGTCTTGGAAGATGCAGAACAAGAATGCTTCTTAGAAGTGAGGAGGACAAGATTTCATCTCACATACTTTGGATATGTTAACAGGAGGGATCTCTGTCAGGAGAAGTGCATCACACTTGGTAGAGTAGAGAGTCAGCAAAAAAAGAGGAAGATGTTCAATAAATGGATTGGCACAGTGGCTGCAACTATGGGCTCAAATGGAACAACAATTATGAGGGTGGTACAGAAATTAGCAGTGTTTCGTTCTGTGGTATACAGGGTTATGATGAATCAGAACTGACTCAATAGTACCTAACAACATTTTAAAATAGGACAACATCAGGAATTGTACCTATTAAAAGCAGAAAGTCTCTCTCTTCACAATTTTGTTGTTTAAAAAAGTAAGTCTTAGATATGAAAAATGTTTAAAATTTTGATTACTTTGTTTCTTGTATTCCCTTATTTTAGTTCTTATTGTAAATATTAAATGGATCTTGGAATAGAGGTTTAAAGGAAATGATAGGAACTATAGAGTATTCACTGTAATTCCATGAAATCAGACTGATATGTGGGACTAGTGACTGAAGTAGAAGAAAAGGAGAAGTAGCACACACACTGGGATATCGATTATACCCGCTCTTTGTTTATCGACATGGTTAGGTTCCAAAGACCAGGTCATCATGTGAAAATTGGAGTAATTGGAAAATGGATAAGATCACAAAATGGAGGATGATTACATCACTAAGTGGTTGCCAAATCACATCATTACATAACTGCCAAACCACTGAGAACCATAGCTCAGCCAAATTGACACACAACCTTCACCATCACAGGCAATGTTACTTTCATCTGGCACCTTGGCATTTTTACTGCCAGACATACATTATGAATGTGCAAAGTAGTTACACAGTGGATGTTCCACTAATGTCATAAATGTGAAACATCAGATAATGAGATAGTTGATATGTGAGGAGTAAGAGCATTCTAATTGCTTCAGTAGTAAAAATGTGCAAAATGATACTAAAGCTGATCTTCCTTTCTCATAATCCTTCCCCTCAACATGGAAAGTATACTAAGAAAATCTTTGAATACTAATCAGTAAATAATTGGAAAAAAAGAAAGAAAAAGCATTAGAAAATTCTACTATCTTAGACCAGATGGAGTGCCTAGTATTCCTTGAATTCTTCCTAAATCGAAAGACTTTGAATATCTGTTCCTATGCATGGTGTGATTTTCTAGATGTGCTAATAGCAGACTTATTACTTTATAGGCACAATGGATAAGCAGATAGAGTAGTTAACATTTTTAATTTGAAAAATAAATTAACATTGTATCACATAATTTATGGGAAATGTGCAATATATTTTATTGACTGCATGTAGAACGTGGAAATATGATTTATTTGAATTTGCCATTTCTGCCTGATGAATTGGTTGTCACATTGAGGATTAGGGAATTAGCTGGAAGAACAGATGATTAACCACCACAGCATTTTGGCTAGTGAAGTTTTACCTTCTGATTTTTGAACATTAATAAATCATACTTCAGCATATGGGATTGTTTTGGCAATAAAGCCACTTATCAATTTAATCATTTCAAACCAGAAAGCAATGTGTATGTTGCAAATGCAAATGGTGCAAACATGAAAACCAGTTACTAAGAACAATTGAGTATTATTCTTATAGTCACATTAATTACAGCTGAAACAAACCTTGGAGCACTAAGAAAACATAGCACAACTTATCTACTGTTTACTGGGGGGGGGGGGAGGAATCAATATGGCCATTAATTGCACAAATAGAAATAAATACTTTGGCTGCTCTCCAGGAAGTATACCAACTGAGAGAATTTTTCGTACTGCTGGTTTCATTACACAGATCATAGTCACAGTAAAGCAGGCAGTGGACTGCTGTTCAATAAACTAAATTTAATGTTACTCAATTATAATCATCGTGCTCAGATATAATACTAATAGGAATGTCAACCACGATTACATTTTCAGATTTATGTAAAATAATTCAAATGCTATTTGCTATCCCTCAGATACAAGGTTCATCTGGTTGTTTATGCAGTTGGTCGATATTGATCGTGCACAGCAAGTAGCATCGTAGAGGCCCAATGGCAAGTATATATAACATCCCCTGTGCCAGCAGCCAGGATGCCGTGCCAAGCACCAGAGGCAGCATGCCAAGTCATCAAGCAGATAGCGCACCTCTGCAAAGCTGCCTTGTTTTTTTTTTTTTTTTTTTTTTACAATATTTCTTTGAATGCTCACATGTGCCATGAATAATTCTTGCCAACATTACCCAGCATGAAGCAGAGAGGAAGGCAGGGAAATGTCTTTCTTAGAGAATTCTTTTCAGAGCTAAATGAATCTAGTGAAGATATCACTCTAGCGTCATTATATGTTGTTATGTATGGCTGGGGCTGTGTCATTTAGCAAAGTGTTACTCAGTGGGCTGAGCAGCTGGTATATGTGATTTTGTATACCACCTGCAAAAAAATATGCCAAACCATATAATCAACCACCTGGCCAAGAAAGGAGGGTAGCTAAACACTACTTTGTTGTTGCACCCACATTTTCAGCAAGTTAGAGAACATAAACAGGCAGAGGCAGAGTGAACATGTGTACAAGATAAGGTTTGTTAAAGCTTTTCTGTTCAATAAAGCATATAGTGCCTGCTGTTCAGAGCACTGTTGAACAGATTTGCTTTATTTCTAATGAAGGTATTTGGGCATTTTCCTGCACAAATGGAGTAAAATTATATACTTAAAACAACATTGTAAAACAACAACATAGCAAACCACCACTTCAATTGCACTGCAACAGATTGGAAAAAATGAAAATATATATAAACCTAAGCTCAATACTGAATTAGTATCATTACTATAGATGAATCATTCATTTAAGAGACTCTTGCCTAGTTCTAAACAACCTGTGTGTCTAGCTACTTCTGTTGATATCCTTCTTGCCTAAAACATGTGTTTATTATAATCATCTCCATACTATTACTAGTGGGGAAAATATTTTACAGGTGGCCTCTTTATTTATTTGGCTGGCCATAAGTGAATATGAGAGTAATTTGATTGTAAACTAATCTTTATATCACCAGATCTCCAGTGTCAGCAATGTCAATCTCATTAACTCACCTTTTCACCGGCTCAGCCCTAGCTTGCTTTCTGTGGCAACATGCCTTTTAAAATTCTGGTCCCTCATTGTTTGACAGATTACTAGAAGAAGAACTAATAACTAGATGAGCGTATTCAATGTGAAACAAAGGGAGCTGCTCCTTACAGATCAAGGTCTCTTGCTCTCATTATCCCTATGACTATGAGTTTAAGCTCATTAGACTCTCCCTTTTGTCTCTTTTTAATATCGCAAGACTGATTTGGGACTTGTTGACTTGAGCCTAACTCCTTAAGTAAAAATATTAGCATTTCGAACACTTATAGAGGTGCCGCTGCATAATGCTAGCTTTTTACTTAGCCATCGTTTTGCTTTTGAGTAGCTTGTTTAACCATTCCTTCCTTTTTTATTTTTTTCCCATCTTTCAATTCAAGTTGTCACATGGGATCTTTTAAAATTTGCCTTTGCTTTATGAGACTCAATGAAGTTATTCTGGCAATTATTTCAAATGCATATTCTTACTTCCGTTTCCTGTAGGAAAAAGAAAACAAAGGGAAAGAAAAAACAGAATTGTAAAAACCTATCAGAAAATATACTACCAAAAAATTTAAAAAAAATAAAAAAATCTCACTGCCATCAAGTCGGTCTTGGCTCATAGCAACCCCACCTTGGGTTTCCCAGGCAGTATCCCTATGGAAGTCGATTGCCCATCTTCCTTCCTAGGAGTGGCTGGTGGGTTTGAACTACCAGCCTTCTGGTTAGCAGTCAAATATCTTAGGCCCTATGCCACCAGAGCTCCCTAGGCATATTAAGTTTAAAAATATAAGAAAAGAACAATGTAATTTTACTTTATTCAAAATAAACTATGGACAATGTGAAACTAAAATATGTCATTCTTTCTTATTATTATAATTGTATAATATATATGAATATATTAAATAATATTCCCACAAAATATTTAAGATTGAAATTTATTTTTGATGCCTTACAATGAAAGATAAAATTTTCACATATTACTTTCCTACTTCCTTCATGTCATCACCTTGTGATTTTGTTATGTATATTATCACTTTATAAAGTATATTTTCACTATGCTTAGGCAATGTAGGAATATTTTACCCTTTAAAATTTATAAATTTCGTTTGAGTATATGATATTTAAATAAATGTTATTTACTATTTACTGCAAAATCAAATGTTGTATTTGGACTGAGAAGGAAATATAACATCAAAATATCAATGTCACTAAAACATGTCAAAGTATAATTTGCTTAGCATCTAAGTCAATCAATTAAAAAAATCACTTGTTTGTTTTATTCAGGGCACATTCTGCCATCATTTTTTCTAACCCATAGTATATTCTTTCCTGTAGTCTTATTTTTATTCTTTTCCTTTCCTCAGAAACCTCCCAAAATGTTTAGTTTAGGTAAGATAATGATTCATTTGTCTTCACTTCTCTCCTCATACAGCAGAGATTTCACAATCTGTTATAAGATTCTTTGTATAAATGCCCCTAACACTCTTTATTTCTTTCTGCCATTTTATTCTTCAAACACTGGTAAAACTTAAATATCCCCTTTCTCCAAACCAGAATCTCAGAATGCTAAAAAAAGAAAATGGAGAAACACATACTGTCATCCAGCTAAGTCTCTATTTACATGTATGGTCAATCTGCAAATGAGCACCCCATATTCTCTGGCATTCCTTTCCCACTTATGTTTCCTTGCTTAATCTCTAAAACGATGCTTAAAGATCATTTTCTTTTTCATCCTGACATCCTCAGCCACTCCACTCCTTTCTCAGCCTCATACTCCCTTCAGAAAAATAGAACCTATCAGGTAAGAACATCCACCACTTTTCAAAACCAAATCTTCAGACTTACATATATCTATCCCACATTCTCAGATTTCCCTCCTGTTGGGACAGATATCTTTGCCTCTCTCTAAGTTAACTCCTCTTGTGCGCTAAGTCCCATCTCATTTTGCCTTCCCAAGGACTTCACTTCTCCCACTTTCCTCAGCTTTTTTCTGAAAGCACCATTTTCTTTTCTCCTTACTGCAAGATTATCTTAACATATTCTGTAATTTCATATCTTAAACAATAATAATGATAAAAAAAATTTAGACAATGGATAACTATCCCTGGCACTCTCTTTTCGTGAATGCTTACAAAACATACAAAAAACAAAACAAAAAAAAAAAACTGAGGTGGACAAGTATGAAACTCACTGAATTGGTTTTCTGTCATCTACTTTTTCAGTTCACATTGGCTCCCCAAACCATCCTGCTACATTTCGATCTCAATCTCCACTACTTTCCAGAAAATTCTTTTTCTAGGTCACAAATGACTTTCAGGTTGTCAAATCCAATAGTTAATTATCTGATCTTATTCAAACTCTAAGTAACACTCCACACATATACCCTTTGTGCTGAAACATCTTCTTTTGCCTTTCATGAAACCAGTCACTTCTAATCACTTTCTAATAGAAAGATATTTCCTCCTTGGTTGCTTTGCTTCTTCTTTCTTTTGTGTTTGAATTCTTAGTGCTAGAGTATTCAAGGCTCAATTTTATGATATTTTCCCATATCTATAAATGTATTTCCCCAAGTCATTACGGAATTGAGTATTATTATTATACCAATGACAATGTATATGTCCAATCTTAACTCTCTCTCAAATTCCAGATTTGTATCTGCATGCACCTATTTCCATCTAGCTGTCTATTAAGATCTTTGCTTTTCACCAACTGTCTTAGGCTGGTTTCTCTAGAGAATCACAACCAATTAAGCTTATATCTATTGATCTAGAGAGAAATTTATCTCAAGGAAATGGCTCGCACAGTTGTAAAGGCTAGCAATTCCCAAATCTGAGGGTCAAACATCAAGCTGGAGGCTTCTCCTGACTCATGCAGCTGCAGAGGCTGATGAATTCAATATTGGCAGGCAGTATAGCAGGCTGCTGGCTTCAGAGAATGCTGGATCCAAGATCAGCAGGCAAAATGGTAAATGGTTGGCTCACAGGCTGTGAAGGCAACAATCCCAAGATCAGCAGGCAATATGGCAGGCCACTAGTTCAAGTCCATGAACTGGAGATGATTATGAGCTAGATGCAGGATTAATAACCAGCAGAAAGCCAGAGAATTTTCCCAGGACATCCATATATATATTAGAAGCAGGCCACACCCATGAGGAAAATCCCTTTCCACTGATTGGCTGGTCATAAGAAATCTTACCATAATTACAGCATATCAGATCTTATCATGGGGGATGACTGCATCATAATTGCCTAAACCACTTAGAATCATGGTCCAGTCAACTTGACACATAACTTTAACTACCACATATCTTCAACCTAACTATCTTTCTCCAAATTTATTACAACAACCATAATAAATCCATTACCATTATTCTTTTGGGTTACTGAAAACCTCTACTAAACTTTTGCCTGTTTTCTACTTCCAGACCTACTGTAGTAATCATTGGGCCATCCACAAATACTCTCAGTTTTTCAAGCATGTAACAGAATTGCATTCCACACTCCCTTTTAATTTAGGCATAGTTATTAACCTACTAAGGAGAATTGGTGGTACAACAGTTAAGTACTTGGCTGATTACCTAAAGATTGGAGACTCAAACCCATCCAATAACTCTACAGGAGAAAAACTTGATGATCTACTTTTGTAAATATTTCAGACTAGAAAATCTTATGGGGCAGTCCTACTTCTGTCACATGAGATCACTACAAGTCAGAATAGAATCTATGGCACCCAACAATAATAACAACAGTAACCTGCTTGGCCTATGAAATGTGAGCTAAATAGGATAGAGTCTTTATCATACAGTTTAGGATTTACAGCATTCTCTATCCATCTGCTATAATGGCCAGCAATGTTTTAGATAGTGGCTTCTCTGTTGGCTTAAACTGTGGAACAAGGGGACCCTTATTAGAACCCTCCTCCAACTAGCATGCAGTCTAAGTTAGAAATAAACATTTACTCTTGTAAACCAGTAAGATCCCTAATGATACACAGTTTATCTATGAAGTGTTTCCCAATTACTGGGTACAGTGATATTTTAAATCCTAAATGTAATCACATTGTCCTTCTGTTTCAATGCCTCTAAGAACAATGAACATACCATATAAAAATAGTAGGAGAAAGACAAATATTAATTAATATATGAAAAAATGTGTTTGACACAGATAAAAACAAACAAGAAAAAAAAAAAAAAACTCACTTCCATCAAGTCGATTCTGACTCATAGCAAAATCTGTAGTGTTTCCAAGGTTGAAAATCTTTATGGAAGCCGGCTATCTCATCTTTCTTTTGCAGAGCAGCTGGTGAGTTTGAGCCTCTGACTTGTTGGTTATCAGCAAATAGTCTTAACCTCTACACCACCAGGGCCCCTCAGCTTAGATAGGAAAGAAGGAAATATAGGTAACTATTACTGCCTTGACTTAGATTTATCATGAAGCTACAGTTGATAATCAAAACTTAATTCCTAAAGAATGTAAACTGTTGGAGTTAAATTTTACTATTAGGCACAGTAGGGATATTTTGGACACTAGAAAAATTCCTCCCTATCTGGATTTTCAAGAGAAACCTATTTTACATTTTACAGTTAGGATCAGTCATATTAACTAAGAGAACACTTCTTTTTCTGATTCTTTTTTAGTTGCAAAAAAATTTTAAATGGCCTATTGGCAGCTTCAACTTCTAATACAATGACACGACTTTTTGTTTCTTAATGGAAACACTCTTCTCTTGAGCTTAATGGGTTACCCCTCAAATGGCAGAGCTCAAGGTCACACATATAGAAAATATTGATCATGAAAAATAATAGTGAGAAGAGTACCTTGGGAACTCATGTATTCTAGTTATCCAGAACCAGAAAACCAAACTCACCGCTGCCAGGCTGATCCTGACTCATAGCGACCCCTTCTTGGGTTTCTGAGGCAGAATCACTACCTAAGTATATTGCCCAACCTTTCTTCTGAGGAGTGGCTTGTAGGTTTGAACCACCACCCTTCTGGTTACCAGGAAAATGCCTTAGGCACTATGCCACCAGACAGTCCCAAATAGTGATGTGATTGAATTGTAGTGTTGGCAAAGAATATTGAGTATGCTAGAAGAAGAAACAAATCAACTTAGAGAAATACAACCAGAATGCTTCTTTAGAAGAGAAGATGAAGAGACTTCACTTTGCTTACTTTTGATGTGTCATCACAAAGGCTAATCATTAGAAAAGGTCATCATGGGTGGTATAGTTGAACTTAAGTTAAAAATGAAGCAATGTCTCGATGTGAATTGACACATTTGTGGAAACACTGAATCAAACATGCCAATGATCATGAAGATGGTATACTCACTCTCTGTAGTTGAGTTGATTCCGACTCATAGTGACCTCTCCTTGGGATTCCAAGGCTGTATCTCTACAGAAGTAGATTGCCCAGTCTTCCTTCCAAGTAGTGACTGGTGGATTTCAACTGTCAGCCTTCTGGTTAGCAGTCAAATTCCTCAGGCACTATGCCACCGGAGCTCCCTGAAGATGGTATAGAACTGTGTAATGTTTCATTCTGTTATACATAAAGTCACAATGAGTCAGAGCTGATTAGATGGCAGATAACAACAATAACAACAGAGCATATACCTCATGCTACAGGATTTACTTACAAACTTGAAAGGCATTAGTTCCCATTTGAGACTGACTGACTATATTATGATATATGAGAAGACATGATGGGAAATAGGTCATCCTTTAAGCCAGTGATTGGTGTTGCTGGCTGATCCATTACAGTCAGTGATGTTGTTGTTGTTGTTATGTGCCTTCGAGTCGGCTCCGACTCATAGCGACCCCTCCTTGGGTTTCCAAGGCAGTATCACTACGGAAGTAGGATTGCCCAACCTTCCTTCTGAGGAGTGGCTGGTGGGTTTGAACCGCCAGCCTTCTGGTTAGCAGTCAAGTGCTTTAGCCACTGAGCTACCAGAGCTCCTACAGTCAATGATAGCAATCTGAAATGTAGAAAGAGAACACCTCTACGTACCACGGTACCATGTCAAATGCTCAGATTTGGTGATCATTGCTGGCAAGTAACGTCTTGAACATGTGAATCCTGGTGAGTGGAAGTCATGTGTTGTACCACACATAACATTTGCCCTGTTTTGCTATGAGATCATTAAATAAGCCCCAAAGTGACTGGCAAAGTGTACTGCCCTACATCTACCTGGTGAGGCATCACAATGCCCATGAGTACCGTTCCTACAATGGAAAATTTTATTGAATGTTTACTACAGTGTAGATAGTTTGACACTCTGAGCCATTTCTGAGAAATCTCATCTATCTCTAGCCTTGACTCCTTGACACTAACTTTTAAATATCATTCCTTCCAAACCTCTATTTGCCCAAAATTTAGCTATAGTTGAAAACTATATAGACACACATTTCTGTTCATATCTCTCAGGCATGTGCTGCTTAAAGCTTGAATTCTAGAGGATTTATTTTCTCCACTGTACTTCACCTCCACACCCACAAGTGGTGTTGCAATTACAGTGGGCCTTGGATCAAGACAACACTCATAAAATAGTCCATGGCTTGGTGAAATCAGTCCAAATATGCTCTCTGTTCTTGGCTGACTGGATACTGAATAGAGTCCGTGTTTTTCCTTATGACAATAGAGGCCATACTAAGGTTTGGGATAATGGGCATGGCATTTGCAGCCAAGTAACTTTTTTTTTTTTTTAATTGAGAAGCAGTTTTTGGCTTCCTGTAAACTCTAGTGAAGAATGAATATCTGATCCACAATGGACCTTAACATACCAGCAGTTGTGATGGTGGCACAGGACTAGGCAACATTTTCTTCTATTCCACATGAGGTCCCAATGAGTTAGAGCTAACTTCATGGCAACTAACAACAAATACTACCCTATAACAGCAACTAGACTAATGTCTTTTCAAATAACTAGACACCATAACCTAGCCAATTTGCCATATAAAATTAATAATTATATCTAGTCTTCTAGACATTTCTAAGTTTCTGCCCTTGAATTTTTGTAGAATTTATTACCTGCCAGTATGAAGGACCTCTGGTAGCATAGTACCTAAGGCACTTGACTGCTAACCAAAAGGCTGGCGGTTCAAACCCATCAGCCACTCCTTGGAAGGAAGGTTGGGCAATCTACTTCCACAGTGATACTGCCTCGGAAACCCAAGGAGGGGTCATTATGAGTCGGGGCCAACTCAACAGCACATAACAACTAACAACAACAGTGCTTAATTTAATTACAATATTATCTATAGTGACATTTACTTCTTACTTACTATGTCCTGTTAGCATGATAAATGGGAAAATCATGGTGTCATGTGGAGTGGTGATGTCAAGTTTCTTCTGTTCTATGGTACAGAGTTTATAGATTTTTTCTTTTAAATTTTTTATTGTGATTTGGGTCCATGTTTACGAAGCAGATTAGTTTTACTTTCAACAATTTATGCACATTTGATTACATGGCCTCAGTTACAATTTCCAACCATAAAAACTCTCCTCACCTCTCCACCTTGTGACTAACCTTTCTCTGTGCCCTTCTTATCTATCCATTCCTGTCTGTCCAGCTTTCCCTCTGTGTGAATGGTGCCCCTTTGATGTCGAATGACTGATTGATCTAAGGGGTACATCTCCCTAGGGTACATGACTGAATATCCCTGGAATAGATGTTCTCCTTGTAGGTCTTTCTGCTGTTGGGCTGAGACCCAATCCATGGAAGTGAGTACATTTCCAGGACCAAAGGATAAACCCAAGACCACAGTCTCAAGAATTCCACCAGTCTTTATCTGACCAGCTATTCAGGTCATTTTTGTGTTTTTGAATTTTATTCCACATTTTTCCTCCCACTCTATCTAGGATCTACAATTGTGATCTCTTTCTGAGTGATTGGCATTGGTAGCCAGGCACCATCTAGTTTTATCTGGTCTCAGGGTGCAAAAATGCCAAGGAGGCCACATGTTCCAATGTCCTCTAACCTTACAAGAGGAAGACAGGATTACCAGCAATAGCCCAAGGCCTATTCCTACAAGGCCAGACATGCTGCCTCCCTCCAGCCCTTTCACCAACCGTTCCTCCCAAAGCACCTACCACCTCTCTCCTGGGTTTGATAATTCACTGCAGTGGCCACACGGAACTCACAGATTTTGGGGTTTATTAGGGAAGCACCAGGCTACAATTCAAGTTCAGGAAAAAACGCTCAGTCTCTCTCCCAGCCCACCATCCCTCATCCAACAGTCTCTCACAGTCTCTTTCCAGCAGTGCTGGTTCCTTGGTGTCTCACTCAGCAAAGCGTGTCTCTTGCATCTCTTTCCCAGCAGCACGTGTCTCGTTCAGGAGCACGTGTCTCTTTCAGCAGCACGTCTTCCTCAACCAGCAGTCAGAGAGAGTTCTGCCTCTAGGAGGCCTCTTTTTGAGCCCGGCAGGGTGGTCAAACTAGCCAATCATAGCATCAGAACTCTAAGCACTTGAGAGAGAGTGGGCACCTCCCAGAACATTATTTTGTGCCATGCCCAACAGAAATACTCCAGGTGGACAACTTCAGCAATCAGGAGCTCCTCAGTTGCTCATAGAAAATCCAACCTTGGAGTTTACAAAGACTTATGGGTAGAAAAGCCACACTAAGTAATTTACCACACTGCACAGGGTCATGAAGGCTGAGGTCCTTGTGGTCCATCATATATTTGGACTATTTGTTTCCAAATGACTTTCATTTTCTTCACCCTTCTTTGTTCCAGACAAGAGGAGACCAATAATTGCATCTTAGATGGCTGCTAGAAAGCTCTTAAGACTGTGGTCACTACACTAATAGGATGTAGAACAAGATTTTTATGTACTATGTTGTGCCAATTAAGCATGATGTCCCCTAAGAGTATGGTCCTGAGCCTGCAGGCCCAGTGATTCTTTCCTTCAAGACGTTTGGTTGTCTTTGGGAAACCACTCCAACTTTGTCCTCTGTTCCTTCTGTAATGTATGTGGATAATTTTGTAGCACAAGTATATATGCTAAACTCTCTTTAGCCAAATCTATCCTTGTTTTTGTGTATATTCCTGTTCACCTACCCTCACCTGATCTTCTTACCTGTCTATGACTTTACCCATAGCCTTGTGTTTCCTGCCACTGGCAATGCAGTGTTGTGCATGTAATAGTATTTGCCTCAGTTGTCTATATCTTTTGTGCATGTTTCTGTGTACTCCCTTTCCCCATTGCCACTGTGGTGGTCACACACTCTTTCCATACCATCCCCCCCCACCCAAATCAACATGTGACCACCAACTAGTCCAAAATTTTCCCTCCCTTCCTCTCCATTCCAAGTAACCAGCAAAGTGAATTTCCTTCCCTGAGTAAATCTTTCCTTCACCTTTTATAATAATGGACTCATACCATATTTGTCCTTCTGTGATTGAATTATTTCACTGAGCATAATGTCCTCCAAATTCACTCACATTATGAGTTGATTTGTGGATTCTTCATTATTCTTTAATTTTGCATAGTATTCCATTGAGTGAATGTACCAGAGTTTAATTATCCATTCATCTTTTGATGGACATTTAGGCTGTTTCCATATCTTCACTATAGTGAATTGTCCAGTGATGAAATGGGTGTACATATGTTGTGTCCTGGCTCTCACCTCTTTAGGAGATATTCCTAGTAATGGAATTGCTGAATCAAAAGATATTTCTGTTTTCAACTTTTTAAGGAAACAGACAGAGGCTGTATCATTTTACTATCCCACTAGCAGTGTATGAGAGTGACAATCTTTCCACACCCTCACCAGCATTTATTATTTTCTATTTACTATTGGGATGAGATGAAATCTCATCATTGTTTTGATTTGCATCTCTCTAGTGGCTAATGATCATGAACATTTCCTCATGTGTTTGTTGACCACCTGTACATCTCTACTAAAGTAACTGTTCATGTCATTTGCCCATTTTTGAATCGGATTGTTTGTATTTTTGTTGTTGAGGTGTTGAAAGTTTCTATAAATTTTAGAGATAAGTCCCTTGTCAGATAAGTCATAGCCAATTTTTTTTCCCACCCTGTAGTTTCTCTTTTGGAGAAGTTTTTCAATGCATATGAGAATTAAATTCTTAAAAGGATGAAGTCATTTAGTTTCTCTTCACTGCCTGCGCATTTTGGCTTATGCTTGATACCTATTTATGCTGTAAATTAGGGATCCTAGAGTTGCCTGTTGGAAGCTGTGGTAGCATGGTGGCTAAGACACTTGCCTGCTAACCAGACGGCTGGCGGTTCAAACCCACCAGCCACTCCTCGGAAGGAAGGTTGGGCAATCCTACTTCCGTAGTGATACTGCCTCGGAAACCCAAGGAGGGGTGGCTATGAGTCGGGTTTGACTTGATGGCACATAACAACAACAGAGTTGCCTGTATTTTACCTTTGATGAACATTATGGTTTTGAGTTTTACATTTAACTCTTTGATCTAACTTGAGTTCGTTTTTATGTATAGGTTGAAGTTTGGGACTTGTTTCATTTTTCTGCTTGTGGATATCCAGTTTTGCTGGTGCCATTTGTTAAAGAGGTTCTCTTGCCCCCATTTAATAGGTTTTGATCAGCTGTCCATAGAAGGATGAGTCTATTTCTGGGTTCTCAAATTTGTTCCATTGATCTATTTGTCTATCATTGCACCCATACCACACTTTTCTGACTATTGTGACTGTACAGTAAGTTTTGAGATAGGAGAATGAGAGACCTGCTACTTTGTTTTTCTTCTTCAGCAGTTCTTTGATTATCTGAGGTCTCTTTCCTTTCCACATGAAGTTAGTTATAGGTTTTTCCATGTCCTTAAAAAATATTGATGGAGTTCTGGTAAGATGGCACAATAAAAAGGAGGAAAAACACAAATGTCCAGAAAATACTAAAACAACAGCAACAAAGGAAATGATAACATGATTCATAAACATAATGAACTCAGCGCAGAAAATAATATGGAACAAAGAAATTAGGGACACCATAAAAAAACACATAACAAAATGATACCAACCAATTCATACTTGTCAATAATTACACTGAATATTAATGGTTTAAACGAACCACTCAAGAGATGGAGAGTTGCAGATTGGATAAGAAAACAAAACTCATCAATATGCTGTCTACAAAGACACACCTTAGAGACAAAGAAAAAAAATAGATTAAAAATCAAAGGTTGGAAAAAGATATATCAAGCAAATGGCAACTGTAAAAGAACAGGAGTGGCAATATAAATTTTAAATCCAATTGACTTTAAGACAAAAACCACCACATGAGACAAGAAAGGACATTATTGATTAAAGCATCTATTGAACAAGAAGATATAACCATAATCAATATCTATTGACCCAATGAAAGAGCCCCAAATACATAAATCAGACTTTAAAAGAGTTGAAAGGCAAATAGATGAGTTCACAGTCATAGTGGGAGAATTTAATACACCACTTTCAATGAAAGATAGAACAACTGGAAAGAAACTCAACAAAGATCCAGAAGAGCTAAACAATACAATCCACCAACTTGACCTTATAGACATTTAGAGAGCACTTAAGAAAGAAGATGAAGTAATCTACTTCCATAGTGATACTACCTAGGAAGTCCAAGGAGGGGTTGCTATGAGTTGGGTCTGACTTGATGGCACATAACAACAACAACAACAGAGCACTTCACCCAATAACAGCACAATATACATTCTTTTCCAGTACACATAAAACATTTTCCATGACAGACCATATGTTATGCCATAAAGCAAGCCTTAATACATTTTAAAAACACTGAAATACTGAAAGCATCTTTTCAGATCATAATGCTATTAAATTAGAAATCAACAATAGGAAGATCAATGAAAAAAAATGTAAACAACTGAAATAAAAAGGATAATATCAGGATACTATGAAGAACTGTACTCCAACAAATTTGAAAATCTGGAAGAAATAGACACATTTCTTGAAACACACCACTTACATAAACTAACACAGACTGATGTGGAAAAATTGAAAAGATCCAATAAATAAATAAATAAATAAATAAATAAATAAATAAATAAATTGGACAGGTCATCAAAAAATTACCAACAAAAAAATGTACTGGCCCAGATGTTTTCACCTGAGAATTCTACTAAATATTAAGAGAAGAACTGATACCAATCCAACTCAAACTACTCCAAAACATGGAAAAGGATGGAATTCTCCCTAACTCATTTTATGAAGCAAGCATAACCTTGATCTCAAAACCAGGCAAAGACATCCCTCAAAAGGAAAATTACAGACCAACATCCCTCATGAATATAGATGCAAAAATCTTCAACAAAATCCTAGCCAATAGACTCCAACAACATATCAAGAAAATTATTCATTATGACCAAGTGGGGTTCATATCAGGTATGCAAGTATGGTTCAACATTAGAAAAACAATCAACGTCTTCCATCACATAAAGGAAATAAAGGAAAAGAACCACATGATCCTATCAATTAATGCAGAAAAGGCATTTGATAAAATCCAACACCCATTCCCGATCAAAACTCTCAGCAAAATAGGAATAGAATGAACATTCCTTAACATAATAAAGGGTAACTTTGCAAAACCAACAGCTACCATTATTTTCAATGGAGAGAGACTGGAGGCATTCCCCTTGTGAACAGGAACCAGAAAAGGATGCCCTCTATCACTGCTTCTATTTACCATTGTACTGGAAGTTCTAGTCAGGGCAATAAGGCAAGAAAGGGAATTCAAAGCATCCAAATTGGTAAGGAAGAAGTCAAATGATCCCTATTTGCTGATGCTATGATGCTATACCTAGAAAACCCAAGAGACTCAGTTAAAAATCTATTGGAACTAATTGAGAGATTTAGCATCATGGCAGGATACAAGACCAACACCAAAAGTTGGAATCCTCTACACCAGGAAAGATATTGCTGCACAGGAATAAAGAAATCAATACTGTTTACAATAGCTACCAAAAACAAAATGTTGTTGTTAGGCACCATTGAGTCATTTCCTACTCATAGCAACCCCATACACAGCAGAAAGAAACACTGCCCGATCCCACACCATCTCCACGACCCCTGCTGTACTTGAGCCCATCATCGCAGCCACCATGTAAATCTATCTCGTTGAAGACCTCCCCCTCTTTCATTGACTCTCTGCCTTACCAAGCATGATATCCTTCATCAGAGAATGGTCCCTTCTGAAAACATGACCAAAAGAGATGAGATGAAGACTGGCCATTCTTGCTTCCAAGGAGTATTCTGGCTGCACTTCCTCCAGGACAGATCTGTTAGTTCTTTTACCAGTCCACGGTACTTTCAGCATTCTTCGCCAGCACCACAACTCAAAAGCATCAACTCTTCTTCAGTCTTCCTTATTCATTGTCCAGCTCTTATATGCATATGAGGCAATTGGAAATATCATGGCTTCTGTCAGGTGCACCTTAGTCTTCAAGGAGACACCCTTGCTCCTCAGTACTTGAAACAGTTCCTTCACATTTGACTTTCAGAATGCTGCACATTGTCTAGTATCCTGACTTCTGCTTCCATTGGCATCAACTGTAGAACCAAGCAATGTGAATTCCTTGACAACCTCAATCTTCTCTCCATTTATTGTGATGCTGCTCATTGGGCCAGTAGTGAGGATTTTTGTTTTCTTTATATTGAGACGTAATCCATACTGCAGACTCTATTCTTCAGCCTTCATCAGTAAATGCCTCAAGTCATCTTCACTTTCAGCAAGCAAAGTTGTTTTCTGTGTATCTCTGGTTGTTAATGATTCTTCCTCCAATCCTGATGCCATGTTTTTCTTCATATAGTCCAGCTTCTCAGATTATTTGCTCAGCATATAGATTGAATAAAGGTGGGGAAAGGATACAACCCTGATGCACTCTCTTCTTGATTTTAAACCAT
>NW_006921918.1:1702700-1705886 GCF_000298275.1 Orycteropus afer afer
CCTCTGTCTGGCTTCCTGGCTTTTAATCCCCTTTCTCCTGCTCTTCTGGCCTGCTGTTTTGTGTGTCCCTGAGTTGTCCCTGGGGCTGACTGCTCCTCTGTCCGGAATCCAGGCTTTTATCCCCTTTCTCCTGCTCTCTGGTCCTGCTGCTTTGGGTGGACCTGAGTTTCCTTTCCTCAACTAGTCCCTTTGGCTGATTGATCTTCTCTCTGGCTTCCTGGCTTTCAATTCCCTTTCTCCTGCTCTTCTCACTGGCTACTTTGGGTGTCACTGAGTTTTCTCTCCTCACCTGTAACCCTGGGGCTGACTGCTCTTCTTTCTGGGTTCCTGGCTTTTATCCCCTTTCTCCTGCTCTTCCGACCTGCTACTCTGGGTGGGCCTGAGTTGTCTCTCCTCACCTAATCCCTTTGGCTGACTGCTTTTCTCTCTGGTCTCTTGGCTTTTCATCCCCTTTCTCCTGCTCTTCCCGCTTGCTACTCTGGGTGTCCTTGAGTTGTTTCTCCTCACCTGTAACCCTGGGGCTGACTGCTCTTCTGTCTGGGTTCCTGGCTTTTTATCTCCTGCTCTTCCCGCTTGCTACTTCGGGAGTCCCTGAGTTATCTCTCCTCACCTGTAACCCTGGTTTATCTATAGAAAGAAATTTTCTTTGTTGGCTACTGGGGGTGGGGGTAGGGTAGGGAACACTGTTAGATAGGTAGAGATAAGTATTGATTTGGGTGAAGAGAAAGAGAATGTACCGAATGTGAGTGATCAGCATGGTGGCATTGAGGAAGAGGAAGATATAGAGAGGTACATAGTAGGTGCAGACAACAAAGATGAACCCTTTTGCACATACAGTTTTGTGTTGTCAGTGAAGGCAAACATGGGTATACGGATGGATAGATGAGTGTACAGGCTGAACTACTAGGTGTATCTATGCAGTTGGGAGTGTACCCAAGACCATGTATAGGGTTAACAGACAATGGTTCTACAAATGTATTTGTATGCTCTCTAAGATTTGTCAGGTGTATAGTCGAGCTGACAAGGGACAGGGTTGTAGTCACTTTTTGGTCACAACCAGTTATCCAGAGGGGGTGAGTAGTTGAACCTGTGGGCTTGGGACCATAGCCACAGGGGACATCAATGTCGATTGGCATAACATACTACACAAAATCTTGTTCCATCTCCTGCTTTGGTGAGTAGTGACTGAGATCTTAAGAGCTTCCATGTAGCCATCTAGGTGCAACAATAAATCTCTCCTTGTCCAGGGTGAAGAAAAATGAAGAAAACCAAAGATTCATGGAAAGAATTAGTCTGAACAAGTCATACGCCATGAGATCCACAGCCTATATGACTATGAGACCAGTAGAACTAGATGGCACCCAACTACCATTGCCAACCACTTGGAGGGGGATGTATGCAGGAGATCCTGGACAGAGGGAGAACAATGTGGAACAAAATGCAAAATCATTTGGGGGGGAGAAAGGAGGGGGGCAAGTTTTTCTGGTCTGATAGAGCCTGGTAGAACCACTGATAATATGGCCCCTAAGTGCCCTTCAGGTCTGGAATTGAACCCATACTTTAGGCTTCCAGCCAAACAAAAGACAGGCATATGAGTTGAACATTTACCTGAGGTAGATACACTCTTTGGAGAGAAGAATCATGGGAAAAAGAAGGGCTATTTATGCACAGAGAGACAGCTCAGGGGGCAGGAGTGCATGGAGGGATGGACACAGGGAAGAGGTAACTATTGGAAGGAAGTGGGAGGGGAGCTGTTGCTTTGTAGTAAATTGTAGTCAATGTCATGAGACAAAGTGTATGTGAACTACTGTATGGAAAGTGAATTTGCTCTGTAAACTGTCACCCAAATCACAATTTAAAAAAAAGAAAAAAACTCCTTAAAAAAAAAGAAATGTTGATGGAATCTGGATTGGGATTGCATTACATGTATAGATTGCTTTGGATAGTACTAATATTTTCCCAATATTCAGTTTTCCAATATATGAGCATGGCATGTTCTTCCACTTATGTAGGTCTCTTGTAGAAGTGTTTTATAGTTTTCTTTGTATGGGTCTTTTGTGTCCCTGGTAAGTTTTATTCCTAAGTATTTTAGGAAGCTATTAGCATAGTGCCTAAGGCACTTGACTGCTCACCAGAAGGCTGGCAGTTCAAACCCACCAGCCACTCCTTGGAAGGAAGTTTGGGCAATCCTACTTCCGTAGTGATACTGCCTTGAAAACCCAAGGAGGGGTCGCTATGTGTCGGGGCCGACTCGATGGCAAACAACAACAAGAACAACATTGTAAATGGTGTTGTTTTTCTTATTTCCTTTTCTGAGGTCTCTTTGTTGTTGCAGAAGAATCTAATCGATTTTTGTATGCTGAGCTTTTTCCCTGCCACTTTACTGAACATTCCTATTAGTTCCAGTAATTTTTTTGTTTTGTTTTGTTGAGTCTCTTGGGTTTTCTATGTATAGGATCATATAATCTGCAACTAGAGATACCTTTATTCCTTCTTTGACAATTTGGATGCCTTTTGTTTCTCTTTACTGCCTTATTGCCCTGGCTAGTACTTACAATACAATGTGAAATAGAAGTGGTTATGGAAGACATCCTTGTCTGCCTCCCATTCTCAGGGGAATGTGTTGAGTCTTTCATAGTTGACAATAATGTTGACTGTTGGTTTGTGTATATACTCTTTATTTTGTTGAGGATTTTCCCTTCTATTCCTATTTTGATAAGAGTTTTGAACAGGAATAGTTGTTGGATTTTATCAAATGACTTTTCTGCATCAATTGATATGATCAAATAATTCTTCTTTTTTGTTTTATTTATGTGATGGATTACATTGATTATTTTTCTGATGTTGAAACATCCTTGCATACATGGTATGAATCTCACTTGGTCATGGTGTAAAATTTTTTGATATGTTGTTGGATTCTGTTGGCTAAGACTTTGTTGAAGATTTTTACATCTATAGTAATGAGGGATATTAGTATGTAGTTTTCCTTTTTTGTGATGTATTTACCTGGTTTTGGTATCAATGTTATGCTTGCTTCATAGAATGAATTTGGAAGTATTCCATCATTTTCTACATTCTGGAATAATTTGAGTAGTGTAGATATCAGCTCTTCTCTGAATATTTGATAGAATTCTCCAGTGAGGTTGTCTGGGCCAGGACTTTGTGTGTGTGTGTGTGGGGGGGGGG
>NW_006921918.1:1706404-1713619 GCF_000298275.1 Orycteropus afer afer
GGGTTGATGTAGTCTTGAGATCAAATGTGAAATTGTGCTGCTTGTTCTTTCAACTGAAAGCAAACTGCTTCTGCTGCTCTCTGCTCATTGAAAGGTATACAAATATATTTGTTACAGAATTTTAAGCATTTCTGATGCCAGGCCTCTATTACTTTACTCCACACTACATCTGTCTTAGTTATCTAGTGTTGTTATAACAGAAATGTCAAAATTATATGGCTTTAAAAAACAGAAATGTATTTTCTGATAGTGTAGTAGGCTAAAAATTGGAATTCAGGGGCCTGGCTCTAACTTCTTTCTCTTTGTTTCTAGGAGACCTCCCGGTGGCTTGGCATGTTTCTTCCTCTATCTTTGCTTGCTTAATATATTCCTTTTATATTTTGTAAGAGATTGACTCAAGACACATCCTACACTCTGCAGTTACCCTAATTTAAAAATCACAGAAGAAGGGTATCCAAGTAGAAGAAGATATTCTTTTAAAGTGATCAAAGAATTTCTACAGAAAGTCATGATCAGAAGAGGGGGAAATGTGTGAAGACACTCTAAAACTGAGAAACTTAGCTTAATGAAAACAGCTGACACAAGGTTTAGCTTGGAAGCCATTTTACTTTAGTTTCCATTTCTGTTTCCAAGAAAGTGACCCATACCTATTGATGGGTAAACTAAGGATGAAAAGCTTGTCCTTGGGCAGAACACTTGGTGTACTGCAAATAGATTAACAAAAGTCCTGCAACAGAATGGATCCACCTTATTATCTTGCTAATCATGTACATTTTACAACACTCAAGTGAATTTTTTTTTCCTTTTTTCCCTGCTTTTGGCCATTCAGGAGGTCTCATGCCTTAGGCCAGCTGGACTTCAAATTGTATTTTAAGCATGTTAACTTATAAGTGCTGTGGATCTTTAAGAATTTTTTTTTTTTTTTGAGAGATTAGAGAGGCCTTTGGTAAATCACAGTCTTCAGGTCTGCCTGATTTAACCCCAAAATATTATATTTATTGGAGGAGATGTCAGTTGAAGGATTCATAGACTCCTGATGGAATAGACTGAACCATGTCCTTCTGATCAATCCATATGTAGCCAAACTGGAAAGTGTTAAACCTTAGATACGTTTGTCACCAATCACAGGAACTAAAGTACTTGTTTGGGCTTATTAATCACCTGCAAACAAAACTTGAAACCTAAAAGCCTTAGTGGGCAGAAGCAGTAAAAAGATCTCTCTGGGTTGAAGAGCAAGACCTCTCATCCATTCTGTTGAATGCAAACCCCTGAGGTCTTGGACTTTTTAAGAAATCTTTATTACTTTAAAAGTTGCTTTAAATTGGTAACATGGGTTTATTAACTTATCCTTATGGACTTTCAATATATTTGCTCTCTGTTTTTCTATCCATGGCTTTTTCCTTTCATGGCTTTGGTGTCTATAGAATAATAGCTTTCCCACTGTGTATGAGTGCTACTGAAATTTTTCTTTTGAAATAGTTTTGTTTTATCACCTAAGTTTTATTAATTTGTATAGGTAAACTTTTCTATGTGTTTTAACTGGAAAACTTCCCTGTATATTTTTTACATTAACATTTTAATCTGTAGTGTGAAATGGGTTGATGTTGTTGTTGTTGTTAAGTGCCTTCGAGTCATTTCCGACTCATAGCGACCCAATGCACAGCAGAACGAAACACTGCCCAATCCCGCGCCAGCCCCACAATCCCTGCTATACTTGAGCCCATCATCGCAGCCACCGTGTCAATCCATCTTGTTGAAGGCCTCCCTCTCTTTCATCGACCCTCCACCCTACCAAGCATGACATCCTTCTTCAGGGAATGGTCCCTTCTGACAACATGACCAAAATAGGTGAGACGAAGTCTGGCCATTCTTGCTTCCAAGGAGCATTCTGGCTGCACTTCCTCCAGGACAGATCTGTTAGTTCTTTTAGCAGTCCACGGTACTTTCAGCATTCTTCACCAGCACCACAACTCAAAAGCATCAACTCTTCTTCAGTCTTCCTTATTCATTGTCCAGATCTCACATGCATACGAGGCGATTGGAAATATCATGGCTTGTGTCAGGCGCACCTTAGTCCTCAAGGAGTTATCCTTGCTCTTCAGCACTTGATACAGTTCCTTCACAGTTGACTTTCCCAATGCTACACGTTGTCTAATGTCCTGACTGCTGCTTCCATTGGCCTCGATTGTAGAACCAAGCAACATGAATTCTTTGACAACCTCAATCTTCTCTCCATTTATTGTGATGCTGCTCATTGGTCCAGTTGTGAGGATTTTTGTTTTCTTTCTATTGAGACGTAATCCATACTGCAGACTGTATTCTTCAACCTTCATCAGTAGGTGCCTTAAGTCATCCTCACTTTCAGCAAGCAAACTTGTATCGCCTGCATACCTCAGGTTGTTAATGACTTCCTCCAATCCTGATACCACGTTTTTCTTCATGTAGTCCAGCTTCTCGGATTATTTGCTCAGCATATAGGTTGAATAAGTGTGGAGAATGAATACAACCCTGACACACTCCCTTCTTGATTTTAAACCATGTAGTGTCCCCTTGTTCTGTTCGAACGACAGCCTCCTGGTCAAGGTACAGATTCCTCATGAGTATAATTAAGTGCTCAGGAATTCCCATTCTTCTCAATGTTATCCATAATTTGTCATGGTCCACACAATCAAATGCCTTTGAATAGTCAATAAAACACAAGTAAAAATCTTTCTGGTATTCTTTGCCTTGAGCCAAGATCCATCTGACAACAGGTATGATATCCCTTGTTCCACATGCTCTTTGGAATCCGGCTTGAACCTCTGGAAGTTCTCTGTCAATATACTGCTGCAAACGTTTCTGAATTATCTTCAGTAAGATCTTACTTGCGTGTAATATTAATGATATTGTTCTATAATTTCCACATTCTGTAGGATCACCTTTCTTTGGAATGGGCACAAATATGGATCTCTTCCAGTCAGTTGGCCAGCTAGCTGTCTTCCAAATCTCTTGGCATAACTGAGTGAGTGCCTCCAATGGGGCATCTGTTTGTTGAAATATCTCAATCGGTATGCCATCAATTCCAGGAGCCTTGTTCTTCACCAGTTCTTTCATTGCAGCTTTGACTTCTTCCTTCATTACCATTGGTTCTAGATCATATGCCACTTCCTGAAATGGATGAAGATCGATCAGTTCTTTTTGGTACAGTGACTCTGTGTATTCCTGCCATCTTCTCTTGATATTTCCTGCATCATTCACTATTTTGCCCATAGAATCTCTCAATATTGCAACTAGAGGCTTAAATTTTTTCTTCAGTTCTTTCAGTTTGAGAAATGGATTGATACTTACTATAATTACTGTAATTGTTATTAGAATTTCCAATGTATGAAGGTTTCTAATGTAATTTCTCAGAAATTACATGAAGTGAATCATAGATATACACAAAGTATAATCTATGGATGGACTTTAAGATTTGTAGTCTAACCAAAGGCCAGGTAGTTCTTCCAATGTGGACCTGCTTGGTATTATTCTAATAAGACTATCATTGAAAACTGGATGTTACAGTAAAGCACAATGAAGAAATTAGATGACTTCTGGCTATAAAAAAGAATAATATCTGAGGTCTTAAAATCTTGTTTTAAAATAAGTAGCCATCTAAAGGAGACATCATCCAGTCTGCGCAGAGAAAGTATACTAACCTAAGTGTGATCAAAGGATTTTAAGTAAAATTCATGATCAAGAGGAGGGAATATATGAGTGTTTAATTCTAAGGCACTTGGTTTGTGGAAGGCTTCTGTCTAGAGAGGAAGCCCTAAATTCATTTTGTGTCTTGACTTAAGTAAAGACCCCATTTGAGTTATTTATATTACTTCTTCAATGCTTGCTGGCCATTAAACCTACAGGGTGCTATGCTTAGACAAGCCTGGAGAAAGGCTTTTTGCCCTCAGGAAGAATGTGGTTGAAAATAGATTCATTAGTATGTGGAAAAGTGCTTCCATGAAGAACTATGGAACCTGCCTAGGCATTTACTGAAAATAGCTTATCAGACACATGTTGTCTAATTTAACTTAAAGGTAGGGTCCGGTATTGCCTTGTAACTGGTTACTGTGACTCAGGGTTGAATGATCATTAGTCATACCCTTATCATTATGTAGCCAGATAATTAAAACCCCAGAATCAATCCTATAACATTCTGTAATCTGAAATTATATACATACTCCAGTCTCACTTCTATAGTCTCCCCACAACAATGATGAATTTATCTACCACAAATTTTAATCTTGTAATGATTTCTTTGTTCTCTATCATGCGTAATGAACACCATGACAATGATTCAGCAGATTCCATCAGACTTGGTACTGATTAGGTGTTAATGGTTTCCTTCTTCTGATTGATTGTCTTTGTTTTTGTCTTTGTCCTGTTTAACCTAAAAAAAAAAAACCCAAACTCATTGCTGTCAAGTTCATTCGACTCGTAGTGACCCCCTCCTTGGGTTTCCGAGGCTGTATCACTATGGAAGTAGATAGCCCAGTCTTCCTTCTGAGGAGTGGTTGGTGGGTTTGAACTGGCCAAGTGTTTTAAGCACTACGTCACCAGATATCCTTTGTCCTGTTTAGGACTTAATAGAAGGATATCTGTAAAATATTATTGAGTCTGGGGCCTTTTCCCTAGCATGATCCTTCATTATATTTAGCAAGCTTGAAACTTCTGATTATGTAGAATGAAAGAGGAAACATGTGAATTTCATAAAATTACACTTAAATGTAATTAAAAATAATAACACATCCTTGACAACTAAGCATTTATAGAACCAAAAAGACACATCCTATACTAATAATCTTGCCTTATTAACATAACAAAGACAGCTCTTTCCCAAATAGGATTATACCATATGCAGAGAAGTTAGGTTTTATGACATGAAATTTTGGGGGACACAATCCATAACAGCATCTTAAACATAAGTTCATTTTGAGTTACCATCTGATTTTGATAACCCATTTCTATTTTTCAAGACCCAACAGTCTACTGTAAGGGCTGGGTAAATTTTTTATTTGGGAATATAATATCAATTACTCCTTTTAAATATTTTAGGTATTTGATTGTGTCACTAAAATTTTCTATTCTTTCAAAGATACAGTATGGTGTTTGTTTAGTTTTTGATATTGAGGGAGAAATCAAAAAGCTTCTGTTTATTAATGCTCACCATGAAATTCTACTCCAGAGAGGCAGTGGCAAGGTTCTGCCTGGTGTTTAGTGTAAGTATTCTGATTGAACAATCCAAGAACTGTACAAGTAACCACATAAAGGAATATACGGGGGGAGGGGGGGATTGAGTATACTGTGAGAGAGACGGATATAAACTTCATTGATCAGGAGATCTCACTTTGATAAGAGTCCCATGGTAGTGTTTTCGTTCCCTAGAAATAATATAATCTGAAAGCAAACTTCTAATGTGCCAGAGAAATACTGAAATTTCCCTTTCTCCAGGGGTCAATTATTCTTTCTAAATGGTTATATTTCCCTTTAGTCAGTCTATGTTGATTATTAACAATATGTAATTACAATACTATCACAACGTCCTAGATGCCTATTTACCCAATGGACTTTTTATGAACTGATTCAGATCTAGGAATTGAGTAAAGGACTCTGTTTCTTTATAAACTGAATTAAAATTAGGACTTTGTTTTGTACTACTATAGCTAGTCTGGACATTTATGAATTGCTTATCTCTTTTATAGTTCAAAGAAGATGATAAACAGTTATTTACTGCCAAGAATCAATGAATGCTAAACCGTTCTGAATGTCTCCCTTGCCCAATTGTCTATTATGGTAATATTTTCCACATTAAGCAATCTATTTCCATAGTGATACGGCCTTGGAAACGCAAGGAGGTATTGCTATGAGTCAAATCTGACTTTAGAGCAGTGAGTTTGGTTCAGTTTGGTTCCAATTTGAGGAGCTCTGGTGACATAGTGCCTAAGGCATTTGAATGCTGATCAGAAGGCTGGTAACTGGAACCCATCACACACTCTGTGGAAGGGAGACTGGGCAATGTGCTTCCATAAAGATTTACCACCTCAGAAACCCAATGGAGGTCACTATGGTTGGAATCGACTCAATGGCAATGAGGTTTTTTTTTTTTTTTTTTTAGTTTTGGTTTTCCACTTTACCTCTTCTAATTGAGTGCTTTCTTTATCCTCTGGAAATTATAATTTTTCCATTTCTATTAAAATCAGATAATTCATTTAAATGTTGCTTTGCTGTCTCTCACAATCTCTCCTAGATTATAAAGAGTATAAATACTTTCATAACCAATGTATTTTCCAATGCCATAGTGAAGAGCTTATCTTGTAGTTACTCCCTGGGTAATATAAAAAACATAAAATACAGGATTCCATCCTTTCAAGTCTTTGAATTCCTTTGACTCTCTCAACTTTATTGCTGCCTGTCACCATTGAATTCAAGCTTTAGTCAAAAATTGAAAAAAAAAAAAAAACAAAAACAAAAACAAATGAGCCTCTCCCATTTTACTCAAATCAGCAAGCTGAATCTAAAATTGTGGTGTCCGATATGGTGCCTAGTAGCCACAGGTGTCTACTAAGCAATAGAAATGTGGCTAATATAGGCTATTTTATTTATATTATTTTAAATTAAAATTTTTAAACAAAAGAAGTATAAAATATTCTGTTAAACACATCTTTATTATTTAGGCAAGACTGCATTTTACTTTAACTACATTGTGTGACAGATTATTGTTGCATGGCAGTGTACCTTTTGGGTGCTTAATTTCTAGTGTTATGCAAAAATCCATCATTGCTTTAGTAAGTGTCAACAAATTTCGTTTGAGGAATTCTTTTGCTACACACTGATGTAACATTGTAATATGTTTATTTGAATATTTTATGCATATAACATAAGTTACAGTGCTATCTAGTTAAATTGAATTGCTGAATAATTTGAAATATTTATTATCATTTCAGTTATAATGTAATTAGTTATTTTGCTAAACAATTAGTATGGACAAATTTCTAAATTTAAAATGTAAGCATAACACTGATAGAGAATTGAGTGGAAATGCAGAGAAGGTACTTCCATGATCAGAACAGTAAAGGAAATAAGATACAGGGAGAAGAAAGTATACTGAACATTTTACTATGAATGACAACCACAATTTGCTGTAGCAGAGCAAAATAAAAAAGCTGTTATTTAAAAAATTATATACACATTTGTGATGTG
>NW_006921918.1:1713733-1718476 GCF_000298275.1 Orycteropus afer afer
ATCACTACGGAAGTAGATTGCCCTATCTTCCTTCCGAGAAGTGGCTGGTGGGTTTGAACCACCAGCCTGCTGGTTAGCAGTCAAGGGCCTTAGGCACTATGTTACCAGAGCTGTACTTGTTAAATATATATCTGATAAATGTGGGAAATTTATCAGATATATATTTAACAAATACACAGCTGATTTGAGGAGATTTTCTCTTAGCAATCAAAACTCAATAAAATGACTCATGAAATAATAATTAAATGTCCAACAAAAATGTTTAACAATTTTTAATAAACCAAAAAAACAAAAAAATCACTGCCATCAAGTCAGACCTGACTCACAATGACACTTTGTTGGGTTTCCAAGGTGGTATCACTAAGGAAGTATTACCTAACCTTCCTTTCGAGGAGTGGCTGGTGGGTTTGAACCATCAGCCTTCTGGTTAGCAGTCAAATGCCTTAGGCACTACACCATTTTTAATAGGATCTTCAAATTAATAATTAGTGTATTTTTCAAGTATTTGTGATTAATGGAGGCCCCTGGATAGTGCAAACGATTTGCATTTGACTATTAACCTAAAGTTTGACAGTTTGAACTCACCCAGTCACACCATGGAAGAAAGGCCTGGCAATTTGCTTAGGTAAAGATTATAGGCAAGAAAACATTTTGTGGTATTTCTACTCCCTACCACATGAAGTCTCTGTGAGTTAGCATCACCTGAATGACAATGGAGATATATATATATATATATATATATATATATATATATTTTTTTTTTTTGATTATGTATAATGGGCAGCAAGCATGCTTGTCCTTTGCTCCAGATGGAAAATGATCTATATCTTCCAATATGTTTACTATACAAAACATATATATGTTTGTTGTACAAAGGTCCTTTATAAAACAGTCCTGGGCAAAGGAGTGTAAGTGTCTTACTCACATATAGAAACCTAACAGAACTATGGATAATTGTATACCCACAACAACCTCACTAAAAATGGCAGTTTATAGGTTACTCACTGAATGACTTAAAGTCATATATTGTTGTTTCTCACCCTAGAGTTGATTCTACCTCATGGAAACCTCACATGTGCAGAGCAGAACTTCTTCATAGGGTTTTTAGAGCTGTGACCTTTCAGAGGTAGATTGACAGTCCTGTCTCCCAAGGTGCATCTGGGTGGGTTAGCCAGCCTTTTGGCTACTACTTCAGCACTTCACAATTTGCACTACACAGTCAGACAGTTGTATCTGTTTTTGCTCCTAAATTTCAAAATATATGAATATTTTGAGCCTTTCTTTGTGGTAAGATATATAAAAGCACACCAATTTGCCTTTATTTTGGAGGCATAGTGGACTGCATCATTTATTCAGGATTCTTTTTTCTTGTCATGGTTTACAGTAGAAGTAGTAAAATTCTCTAGCCCATTGACTTTAGGCTTGTCAGCCTAACTTATTTTGGCCCAGGAGGGTGAGCAATGTGCTTGTGTGGAATTGCCTATTTTGGCTTGCACTCTAGCATTCCTGCTCTGCAATATGGAAGAAAGAAAATATGTTCTAAGTAGCTAGTGCTTATTTAACTTTGGTCCTTGCACTGTAGTAAATTAGCTGGTATGGCTTTTCTAGCCATAAGTCTTTGTAAATTCCATGGTGGAATTTGCTGTGAGCAACTGAGGAGCTCCTGATTGTAAAAGTTATCCACCTGGGGTATTTCTATTGGGTGTAACACAAAGCAATGTTCTGAGAGATTTCTGTTCTCTCTCAGGTGCTTAGAATTCTGATGTTATGATTGGTTAGTTTGGCCACTCTGCAGGGCTCAAAAGGAGGCCTCCTAGAGGCAGAAGAAGTCTCTCTCTGACTGCTGGTTGAGGAAGACATGCTGCTGAAAGAGACACATGCTCCTGAAAGAGACACGTGCTGCTGGGAAAGAGACACAAGAGACACGTATTGCTGAGTGAGACACTGAGGGACACTCACTGTTGGGAGAGAGATTGTGAGAGACTGTGAGAGACTGTTAAGAGAGAGGCTTTGAGCTGGGAGAGAGACTGAGTGTTTTTCCTGAAATTGAATTGTAGCCTGGTGCTTCCCTAATAAACCTTATAATCTGTGAGTTCTGTGTGGCCACTTCAGTGAATTATCGAACCCAGGAGAGAGGTGATGGGTGCTTTGGGAGGAACTGTTGGTGAAAGGGCTGGAGGGAGGCAGCATGTCTGGCCTCACAGGAATAGGCCTTGGGTTATAGATAGTGACTCTGTCTTCCTCTTGTGGGGTAGAGGAGGTCAGAACATGTGGCCTCCTTGTCTTTTTAGCAGTCCTGAAACATGTAGAGCCAATCTGAGCCAAATATACAGTTTAAGACAGAAATGTTAGACCCACTTCATAGATCTATGTACAATAAATAAATGTTTGCATTTTAAACCACTTAGGTTGTACAGATTGCTTGCTATGCAACATTACTGCAGAAAAGCTTGCCTAATACTGAGTAAATATTCTATTATGCCTCAAACTACTACACACCCAGAACATTTCCTAAGGTGAAGATGCCTGAGATTTCATGGGATTGAGGTCCTTTCTTCTTCCACAGAAGAATTTATTCCAAATATTTTCCTATACTCGATATGGTTTCCATTGTTCAAATTCAGTTACTTCCCCAGGTATTATGTGCAACAAATCACTTCTCCTTATACCGGGCCTCAGCATACACGTGTTATGTGAGAATTGCAGCTTCTTTATCTAAAATGTCATTCACTAAACTGGGAAATTAAATTTATACATAAAACCTCCTAGTCAAATGAGGAATTAAACACCAATAATCATTACAGTGAAGTTTGTTTGTTTCCTATTACCTACCTAGTTCCTGGGTGATTATTTTAAAATATACCATCAGAATCTTTCTACTCTAATTTATATTAGAAACCTTTTTCTTTCCAGAGTGCTTCCATATATTTCTGTTTTTGTTTTTTGATTATCCCAAAAAAATTATGAAATAATCAGCAAAGGCTTGTTAGTATCTCCAAGCCTGTAAATCTTTATCAAAGTACATTGCCTCATCTTCCTTCTGTGAAACAGCTGGTATTTTTGAACCAGTGGCCTTCTGGTTAGCAACCAAATGCCTTAACCACTATGCAACCAGAGCTCCTTATCTTACATATATAGAGTATTGAAGAATGAGTTAATAAAATGATTAGAAAGGAACATGTTAGGATTTTTCTAATGTGACAATGGGAAAGCATCTGGAGAATGGTGGGGGTGGGAAAAAAAGAAAAAAAAATAACACTCTGCAAATTATTAAAACTCTAATTTCACATGACTGTTCAAGAGAAATGTTTTTAAATGAAGCTGATCTGAGTATTTCTTGTACTCTAAAATGAATAACATTTGTGAAATAATCTCTTGTTTTGTGGATAGGCTGGAAACTATGGTCTGAAATATATATGAAATTCTTTAGAATTTTCTAAATGTTAAATAAATATGCATTCCCTATGACCTCAAGAACTCAGATAAAGTAAGAATAAGTGATTTGTAAATAACCAATGTCAGTAAAGACTTACCTGCTATTACTTAATCATACGCATGCTCTGCAGCCAAAGAGCCATGTAAGGGTCATTACCGAGAAGAATGTCAAATTGGCCTATTTAATGTTACTTAGAGCTTACTTTATCTATATAACTGTCTCAGATAAGAATTGTAAGCTAATAATAATGACATTAGTGTCAGAAGTGTAGGGGACACCTATGGTTTATTTAGTAGGGAAAGAGAGTTTTAATGTTCTAAATTGGATTTTACACTTTACTTCTAAGATAGTTCAAATAGCATATGTAAAAAAATTGACTGCCCATTAATGGATGATATCTAATATTCAATGTTGTTTGAAATATTTTAGTGTCTGTCACTACCTCCGTCCACACACTGCTTGTCAAAGAGCATGTGGTAGCTAAAATAAATTATTAAGGCATCTTATCACAGTCACTGCATTTCCATTAAATAAAATTTAAATGTGTTATTTAAAAAAGTTATGAATCATCTATACTTCATGACGAATATCTTATGTATTTAAAAAGATTACTTCTTTTTGTATTGAGTTGCATTTTCCACACTTAGATGTCTAAGAGAAAGAAAAAAAATTACAAAAGTAAATTTATACATCATAATCTTTGAAATGATGTATTCCCTACATGTTTGTAGTTGTCATATATTTATTTTAAAAATTTCAAATGGTAGGTACTACTTCTAGATAACTAAGAGTTTAGACTAAGCTTTCTGTTTCTTTGTTTTGTTTTGTTTTTTCAAAATTTTATAATTGATTGTTATGGCTTGGTGTCAAGTATGGAATGAATGGATATTTGGCATCAAGCCATTGCAATCAATTATGGAACAATGGAAAAAAAATTATAAACTTGTAATTATCTAGAAGTGACACATACTATTTGCATTTTCTTAATTTCCTAATTTTTAAATAAAGTTAAGATTCCCTGTATATATGTATTACTCATCCAAATTAAGCAACATGAACTTAAAAATCACTACCAGTAGTTAAGTTTTGTATGTTTTAAAACTTGTATCATTAAAATGTTCAAAATAGTTATTATTTCTTCACTTAGAGTAGAAATCTTTAATACAGAAAGAATAGCTGCAAAAAAAAAACACAACTTCGTAATTGAAGCCAAAGGGAGACTTTGCTTCTACATCTACATAGGCCAAGATGTCAGGAATTAGAAAGATTAAATGTGAAGATGACCAAAGGAGTCCATTTTATTCTTA
>NW_006921918.1:1718631-1721096 GCF_000298275.1 Orycteropus afer afer
TATTCTACAGAACTTCTTTAGTCAATTGGCTAATATACACTGAGTGCTACTGAATGTCAGAAGTCCAGAGTATTTCTTGAGAGGGACTATTGGGTAACAGAATGACACATTTATACAGTACTTTATAATTTATAAAGCATTTTGTCACACATATCATTTATTCTCACAACAACCCAACCATGTTCATATTGTACTTCAAAGTTAAAGGTTGAATGAGAGAATTTAAGAAATTCACGTGTGGGTAGGAAATTCAGGATCTAGACCATGTGTTCCTGATTCTAATCACAGGCTTCTATTACATCTGCTCTTATGAGAAGATGAACAGCAGATATCTATCAAGTTTTCAGGTAGACCATAATTTTATTACATGATGAATATGTGAAAACTCTATTGGGAGATTTTAAACTAGCTATGAATTTATTTTTCTCTAAAACTGACCAACATTTATGAGTTATCTCTATATATAGGGCATACAAGATCCAGTGATGTGCACAGCGGCCTCCTATGTGAAGGACAATTGTGTTGTGATATGATAAGCCATGGATACGTGGTAAGATAACTTAAAGAATTTTTACAAATATGTTCAAATAAATAGCTCTAAAAAGCAGTAAGATTAAATATAATGATCTGGAGTTTATCTGTGAGTGTGGATATGTGCATATATTTTTTCCCTCAGCCTCTGTGGTGCTTCTTCCACTCAGTAGGTCAGGTAACTGTCCTCCAATTTTCCTGGCATAAACCTCCAGCATTACATTCATTTGTTGAAATATCTCAATAAGTATTTCATTAATTCCTAGAGCCTTGTTTTTCATCAATTCCTTCAGTGCAGCTTTAACTTCTACCTTCGATACTGTTGGTTTTGATCATATCCTGAAACAGTAGAACATTGACCAATTATTTTTGGTACAGTGACTCTCTGTATTCCCTCCATCTTCTTTTGGTACTTCCAGCATCTTTGAATATTTTGCCCATAGAATCTTTCAATTTTGCAAGTCAAGGCCAACTGACTGAAGAGATAAGTATTTGTCCCTATTCCGAAGAATGGTGATCCAACAAAAAATGAAAATAATTTAACAATATCATTAATATCACTGGCAAGTAAAATTTTGCTGAACATAATTCAAAAATGGTTGCAGCAATATAGTGAGGGGCAACTGTCAGAAATTCCAGTTGGATTCAGAAGAGCACTTGAAACAGGGGATATCATTGCTGATATTGCATGGATCATGGCTGAAAGCAAAGAATACCAGACGGATGTTTATTTGTGTTTTACTGACTATGCAAAGACATTTGACTGTATGGATCATAACAAATTATGGATAACATTGAGAAGAATGGGAATTTCAGAACACTTAATTGTTCCCATGAGGAACCTGTACATAGACCAAGAAACTGCTGTTTAAAAAGAACAAGGGGGTACTGCATGGTTTAAAATCAGGAAGGGTATGCATCAAGGTGGTGTCCTTTCACCATTCTTATTCAATCTGTTGGATCCAACTCGATGGCACATAACAACAACAACAACATGCTGAGAAAATCATCTGAGAAGCAGAACTATATGAAAATAATGTGACGTCAGGATTGTAGGAAGACTCATTAACAAACTGCAATATGGAGATGACACAGTCTTGTTTGCTGAAAGAGAAGACAACTTAAAGCACTTGTTGATGAAAATAAAAAACTATAGTCTTCAGTATGGATTACACCTCAAAATAAAGAAAACAAAAATCCTCACAACTGGACCAATAAACAATATCATGATAAATGGAGAAAAGGTCAAATTTGTCAGGGATTTCATTTTACTTGTATCCACAACCCACACCTATAGAAGAAGCAGTCAAGAAATCAGACATTGTATTGCACTGGGAAAATCTGCTTCAGATTTTAAGGAGAAAAGCTCCTTAAAGTGTTGAGAAGCAAAGATATCACTCTGAAGACTAAGGTGCACCTAACACAACCATGGTCTTTTTGATTGTCTTCTATGCATGTGAAAGCTGGACAATGAGTAAGGAAGACTGAAGAAGAGTTGATGGCTTTGAATTACAGTGTTGGGAAAGAATACTGAAAATACCATGGATTGCCAGAAGAAAAAACAAGTCTATCTTGGAGGAAGTGCAGCCAAAATGTTCCCTAGAAATGAGAATGGACAGACTTCATCTCTCTTACTTTGATCATGTTGTCAGAAAGGACCATTCCCTGGACAAGTATATCATGCTTGGTCAAGCGGTTGTTAGTTGTTGTTAAGTACCGTCGAGTCGTTTCCGACTCATAGTGACCCCATGCACAGCAGAACGAAAGACTGCCCGATCCCATGCCAGCCCCACAATCCCTGCTATACTTGAGCCCATCATTGCAGCCACCGTGTCAATCCATCTTGTTGAAGGCCTCCCCCTCTTTTGTCGACCCTCCACTCTACCAAGCATGACATCCTTCTCCAGGGAATGGTCCCTTCTTATCACATGACC
>NW_006921918.1:1724851-1735491 GCF_000298275.1 Orycteropus afer afer
GGCAGTGTTTCGTTCTGCTGTGCATGGGGTCGCTATGAGTCGGAAACGACTCGACGGCACTTAACAACAACAACAACAACAATCTTTGGAAACTATTTTAAAAAATATTTGGAAAAAGTATTTTCTTCAATTTTCCCACCAGCTGCAGTATGATAACTTTGATAACTGCTTATCTGGAATAAATGACCACCTTTCATCTCACTGGCAATTTTACATAACAGGAAAACCTGCCAAAATTTTTAAATAGGAAGTATGAAAATGTGGCAGATATTAAGTATGGTAAGTGTTAATTACATGCATAACCCTACAAAACCATGATCCAAATATAAAATAAACATGTCTGTGATAGTTACTTACAAAATTAAAATTGTGATTCTTTCCCAGGTGAGAAAACAAAGTTGGACTTTCAAAGTTGGTGCAGCAATCCAGTTTCTCAGGGTTTGTGTTGTTAGGTACTGTCAAGTCAGTTCAGCAGGGTCGTTGCAGCAACTGTGTCAGTCTGTCTCCTTAAGAAGTCTTCTTTTTCACCTCTTCTGTACTTTTATAGCCCTCCATCAAGGAAAGGAGCCCTGGTGATGTAATGGTTAAGCACTTGGCTGCTAACACAAAAGTGGATGGTTCGAATCCACCCGCTGCTTCAAGGGGGAAAGATATAGCAATCTGCTTCAAAAATGATTGTTGCTGTTAGGTGCTATGGAGTGAACTTCAACTCATAGCAATCTTATGTATGACAAAATGAAACACTGTTGAAGTCCTGCTCCACTGTCATAACCATTGTTATATTCAGCCACTTGTTGCAACCTCTGTGTCTATCAGTAAAGATTTACAGCCTTGGAAACCCTAATGGGGCAGATCAACTTTGTCCTATATAGTTGCTATTGGTTCCAATTGACTAGGTAAGATACAATGACCACCATCATAGAAAGCCAAATGGAGTTTGGTCTTTTATTTTACATTTTGCATTTTTTAGGACATAGGTACTCTCTCCTCATTATTTGATTTTATCCTAGCATATGGCTCCAA
This sequence comes from Orycteropus afer afer, assembly GCF_000298275.1. Lineage (NCBI taxonomy): Eukaryota > Metazoa > Chordata > Mammalia > Tubulidentata > Orycteropodidae > Orycteropus > Orycteropus afer. Next base: position 1,725,875 of record NW_006921918.1, read on the forward strand.
ATTTTATCTTCAACCCAGGTTACCCATTAGGAAGAGAGACCTCAGAATCTGAATGGCTTCCCTTTATGTAAATTTAGATTTCCAAATAACCAATAGTACTAAAGTCTCTCAGAAACCTTTGATTTCTCAATAGAAAGTTTCTTTCATATGGGGGTAATACCTCTTCTTACCCTGGAAATATAATTCTCAGTATTTGAGAGACCAACATAGGATTAGGAGTACTGAGTATTTTCTAAAATGAGAGTGTAAGCCTTCTGTGGTTTGTGTGTATGTGTGTGTGCATATGTACACACATGCATGTGTACCCATGTGCTTATCTGTGCCTATTGATGGTGGTAAAATATTTTTTTTCTCTTTACAAATAAAAATGTCTTATTCTAAAGAAGACACATAAACTATCAAATGTAATGTGATGTTTTTGTTAAATAATAAGCTACAGAAGCATACAGAAATAAACATTTCTCATGGAGGTAAAATATACACAACTATAAAATCATAAATATACTGGAGAATTATAATATGAATTTGTAAATTGTATGCAAATAGCTTGAAACCAGATCTATAAAGACATAAATAAAGCAACAAGACTGAAAGGTTTATATGTTGGCTTGTTTATAGAGTAGCACAAACATTTCTCTTTTTTAATTGGCAATTAATTTTCGGCAGCCATCTAGGTACTTTCATGTCAAATTACTTTCCCTACACTAAACAAGATTAGGCATCCAAGCAGCAAACCACTTATGTGAAAAGTGAGAAACTGACTGTCAAGTAGATATTTTCCACCTATAACCAATTAAAATGTTTCCTTTTTGATGAATGGGTGTTGTAATTTCACATTTTGTATTTTTACCTAAGTACATACCTGTATAACATCTCAGTTCACAAGGTCTAAAAAAGATGTGTATTGAGATTTCCGTTATTTTCTTCATGCAATTTACCTTTGTAAGGAAACAAATGAACATTTTCCATGGGAGTGAGGTGCATTTTAAAGAACAGCCTTCTTGTGCTGCTGTTCACAAACATACATTAACAATATCTACCGATACATACCCAAAGTACTTTGTCTCACCTACTCTGGACATGTTATTAAGAAAGAACTGGAGAAAGACATTATGCTTGGTAAAGTAGAGGGTAAGAGAAAAAGAGGAAGAATCTCCAAAAGATGAGTTGACCCAGTGGCAGCAACAATGATCTCAGACATTGTAATGATTGTGAGGATGGTGCAGGACCATGCCATGTTTCACTTTGTTGTACACAGGGTTGCTATGAGTTGGAACAGACTAGACAGCATTTAAGAACAATATATATGCACACCTACACACATATATATAAAAAGCAAACTTACATTTCCAAAAGAAATTTGTTTTAAATGATTTTTAACCTATTTGTTTCATGTAGATTATCATTTTGCATGGAAAGGTAAAGATTCCTGTATTTAAAAATAAGACCATTGACACATAAGGTAAAAAGGTAATCTATTATTGATAATCTTCAAGTGAATGACCTAATAAGGAAAATATTGATTTTTTTAAAAAGATGTCTCATTTTTCTTACTTCACAGAAGACTGATGCAGGTTCATGAGCCTATCAATATTACTTGAATTAATGCATATTCCTTACTATTGATTGCTTTAACAATGATTGTCATAACTGATATATGGGCACTTATGCCTGTTAAATATTTTAAGAGGTAAATATCAGATTTGTATATATAAGTAGATTGACTTGGATAAACAACAGGACTGGATGTTAACATTGTGCCTTCTGATTTAATCCATATTATAATACATTATGCAAGATGCATTTTTAAGATAGCAGCAAAAATTCAAGTATAAGTTGTCATTAGATCATAGTACTCAGTATAATTAAGTACTTCCCTCTAATTATAGCAAAGTACATTTTTATGTAGTGTGTTTTTTGTTATTCAAAAATGAATAAAACTAAAACCTATAAAATCAAAAATAAAATTAGGGAAAGACCATAATATATTAAAATTGAAATTACTGCTATTACATAGAATAGACTAGGATACAGGATAAAAATTCTTATTTTCAGCATTATGTGGTGACAAATGGCAAAAACTTTCCCAATAAAAGAGAGAAAGTATGATGGTGTGGGAGTTAGATAAAGAGTTTACATATATGGCCATGACTTTTCAAAATGGCTTATCTTTATTAATCCCCATGCTAATTCCCTCTAGTAACTTAATGGCTGAAAAACTAGGTGCAACAGTTTGAAATAGGGATTGTGGTGCTCTGAACAGCTCATTGAGTCAGAGTATGCCAAACTCAGGGTAGTAGAATTAGAAAGGAGAAAGGGGTAGGGGGGAAATAACAAAAACAGGGGAATCCGCCCTGTCGAGCACTGACCAGCAGGTGAAAAAGGCAATTGGAGACTTCCCTGGGGGAGCTCCAACTGGCAGGTGAGAAGGGCCATTGGAGACCTCTCTGCTGTAGGGGAGATGGCACACCACACCAGAAAACCAGTGGCCACTCCATGGATTTATCTTCAGCACCTGCTTTTATTGGTAAACTTGGGTCCGCTGGGTGTGAGCAGTCATTTTTCGAGCTCTAGCACTGCTGAAACCCGAGCAGAGAGAATATTAACACCACAAGTGGGCAGGACCTGGGAGGAACTCCCTCAGTGGATGGTGAAATGGAGCAGTTACCTTGGGTCAGCTTTTTGGCATGGAAGGACTGGCACCTGCTTTTGTCAGTAAACTTGGGTCTGTTGGGTGCAAGCAGGCATTTCTCTGGCTCCAGAGCCACTGAAATCAGAGCAGAGAGAACACTGACATCGCAAGTGGGCAGTACCTGGAAGGAATTCCCACAATGGATTGCTGAACAGGGCAGTTATCATAGGTCAGCTTTTTGGCACAGAGAGGCCTCAAAAGTGGGGTTTTTGCATGTGTCTGAACCTGGTGGAAAGTGGCAGTCCCCTAACAATTGGAGTCTTCGCTAAACTTGAGCTATGGACCTGTGAATAACAGTACAACATCTTTATCAGTAGCCCACTCACAGCCCTAGAAACTGCTCCTGGAACCTTGGAGCTTTGCTTCGTTCTCTCTCCCACTTTCTCTGCCTATACCCTCACTCATCCAATAGGAAAACTACATTCAGCCACCATAAAACCTGCCAGCTCGAATCCTAAACCCTCTTTATGACAAATAGCAATGTGCACCCACATTCTACATAGTGATTCTATCATCACAAAGAAAGCTACAGAGCAACCCAGCACACCTGAATTAATAACCAGAAAAAAAAAAAAAAACACGAGAGCCACCTTTTCAAAATATTAAATCATAAAACCAAGACAAAACAAATCAGTCCATAACCAACAGTTAAAGAAAACCTCAAAATGTCCAGGAAACAATTGTTGTTATTATGTGCTGTTGAGTCACACCCAACTCATAGCAACCCCTCCTTGAGTTTCCGAGGCAGTATCACTACAGAAGTAGATTGTCCAATCCTCCTTCCGAGGAGTGGCTGGTGTGTTTGAACCACCAGGCTCCTGGTTAGCAGTCAAATGCCTTAGGCACTATGCTACCAGAGATCCTAGGAAACAGTAGGCAACCTCAAATCAAACAAACAAACAAACAAACAGAAGAAGGCATTAGAAACAAAACCACAAACAAAGGTCTCATTAAACATGGAGGAAGAGGAGGCAATAGAATTATTTGAGAAAGAATTTACAAGATATGTTTATAGAGCTCTACAAGAGCCTAAGGAAACCCCAAACAGAAACAAAGAGAACACAGACAGTTCCCTAGAAGAACTCAGGAAAATCATTCAAGAACAAAATAACAAGATTAATGCATAAACAGAACTCATATAAAAACAGCAGTTAGAAATCCAGAAGATGAATACCAAAATTACAGAATTAGACAATACAGTGGAAGCACAAAAGAGTAGGCTAGAACTGCTTGAAGAATACATTTCCCAACTGGAAGACAAATCCCTGGACACCAGTCTATATGAAGAAAAATCAGAACAAATATTTAAGAGAAATAAAGAGAACCTAAGAATTATATGGGATGACATGAAAAGAAACAACACATGCCTCATTGGAATTCCAGAACAAGAAGAGGCAAAAAAAAAAAAAAAAAAAAACCTGAGGAAATTCTGGAAGACTTACTAACAGAAAACTTCCTCCATATCATGAAGGAAGAAAAGATATTTGTCAAAGAAGCTCAAAGAACCCCATACAGGATAGATTCCAAGAGAAAAAAAAAAAAAAAAGGGCATATTATAATTGAACTCTCCAAAACCAAAGACAAAGAAAACATTTTGAGAGCCACCTGGGGCAAAATAAATATCATTTAGAATAATCAAACAGTTAAGCTGAGCTCCAATTACTCAGCAGAATCCATGCAGGCACGAAGACAATGGGACGGCATATATAAGACACTGACAAAAAAGAACTTCCAACCAAGAATCCTATATCCAGCCAAATTATGCATCAGATATGAGGGCAAAAATCAAGCCATTCTCAGATAAACAGAAATTAAAGGATTTTGTCAAAACCAGACCAACTCTACAAGAAATACTTAAAGAAGTCCTTCCAAAAGAGAACCCACAACAGAGATCAACAAAATCAGGATATGTGACATCCACACTAAAACCAAATCAGAAATAGAAACTCAAAATAAGAGCACAAAATATTTTACACTAAAAACTAAGGAAGCCAATCTTCAAGTGACAACAGCAACTAACCTAATAGAGGCAATAAAACTTCTAGGTACAAACTTCCAAATGGAGAGGAAAATAGGACAATGTCCTCATAGAATATACTATTCTAATAATGTAGAGACAAGAATTCACCGTAAGATAACCACAGGAAAAATCAACAATCTCCCCAAGCTAATCCAGAAAGAAGGAAAACATGGGTTTAATAAGTACAAAACCAACAATAAAGAAGAAAAGAGAGGAACCATTTGAAAAAAATTGAACTCAGCACAAGTATATAGAAAAGTATATAGACCAAGGGAAAAAAAGTATATAGACCAGCACAAGTATAGTATATATACTCAGAAAAGTATATAAATCAAGGAAAAACCAACACCATGACAAAAAAACACAATTAAATGACAGCAATCAATTCATACCTATCACTAATTACACTCAATGTGAATAGACTAAATGCACCAATCAAGAGAAAGAGAGTGGTAGACTGGATAAGAAAAGAAGACCCATTGATATGCTGCCTACAAGAGATCCACCTTAGACACAAAGATAAAAACAAATTAAGAGTTCACGGGTGGGACTAAAGTATACCAAGACAATCGTAATCAAAAAACATCAGGAGTGGCAATATTAATTTCTGATAAAATAGACTTTAAGGTGAAAAACCACATAAGAGACAAAGAAGGACACTATATGATGCTGAAAGTGTCAACTGACAAAGAAGACATTACGATAATAAATATTTATGCACCAAATGAAAGTGCTCCAAAATATGTGAAGCAAATTGTAACTGAATTAAAAGGGACAACAAACAACTCTACAATAGTAGTAGGAGACTTTAACACACCATTTTCAAGGAAGGACACATCAACAAGAAAAAATCTCAACAAAGATACAGAATTCAACAACACAATCAACCAACTCGACCTCATAGAGATATACAGAGGGTTCTACCCAACGAAAGCACAATTCACATTCTTCTCCAGTGCACATGGATCCTTCTCCAGAATAGATCATATGTTAGGGCATAAAACAAGCCTCAATAAATTCAAAAGCATTGAAGTACTGTCGTTGTTTTTGTTTGTGCTGTCAAGTCGGACCCAACACATAGCGACCCCTCTTTGGGTTTCTGAGGAAGTATCACTACAAAAGTATATTGCTCCGTCTTCCTTCTGAGGAGTGGATGATGGGTTTGACCCGACAGCCTTCTGAATAGCAGTCAAGTGCACTAGGCACTACACTACCAGAGCTCCCATTCTACAAAGCATCTTCTCAGACCACAGTGCTATAAAATTAGAAATTAATAATAGGAAGATCAAAGAAAAAATGTCAAACATGGAAGCTGAACAATTTCACTGCTCGAAATCTACTGGGCAATAGAACAAATAAAAAGTGAAATTAAAAGAAAAAAAAATTCCTAGAAATGAACGAGAATGAAGATACATCATACCAAAACCTATGGGACACAGCAAAAGTAGTACTCAGAGATCAGTTTATAGCAATAAATGTATACATCAAAAAAGAGGAAAGAAACAAAATCAGCACTCTAACTCATCAACCCCAATAATTAGAAATAGAATAAGAAAAGAATCCTAGAGTATATAGAAGTAAGGAAATAATAAAGATCAGAGCAGAAATTAATGAAACAGAAAACAAACCAACAAAAAACAAAATAGAGAAAATCAACAAAACAAAAAGCTGGTCCTTCAAAAAGATTAACAAAATCAATAAACCATTAACAAATCTAACAAAAGAAAAGAAAGAGAAGATGCAAATTACAAGAATACTAAATGGAAAGGGTGTCATCACAACAGAACCAACTGAAATAAAAAAGATACTGACAGAATATTCTGAAAAACTGTACTCCAGCCAATTTGAGAATCTAGAGGAGATGGACAAGTTTCTAGAATCACAAGACCTACCTAAAGTATTCCACTCAGAGACAGAATACTTGAATAGACCTATAACAAAAGAAGAAATTGAGCAGGTCATAAAAAACTTCCCACAAAGAAAAGTCCTGGCCCTGATGGCTTTACTGGAGAATTTTACTTCATATTCACAGAAGAGTTGACACTTATGCTACTCAAGCTATTCCAGAACGTAGAAGAAGATAGAATACTCGCAAACTCATTTTATGAAGCAAGCAGAACACTAATGCCAAAACCAGGGAAAAACATCACTAAAAAGGAAAACTACACACCAATAACCCTCATGAACATAGAGGCAAAAATCCTCAACAAAATCCTAGCCAACAGAATCCAACAATATATCAAAAAAAATAATATATCCTTACCAAGTGGGATTCATACCAGGTATGCAAGGGTGGTTCAACATCAGAAAAATAATCAATGTAATCCAGCACATAAACAAAACAAAACAAAAGAAACATATGATTATATCAATCAATGCAGCAAAGGGATTTGATAAAATAAAACACTAATTTCTGTTCAGAACTCTCAGTAAAATAGGGATAGAAGGGATATTTCTCAACATAATAAAAGGCTTATTTGCAAAGCCAATGGGCAACACTGTTATTAATGGAGAAAGACTCAAAGCATTCCCTTTATGAACAGAAACTAGACAGGGATGCCCTTTATCACCACACCCATTTAACATTGTATTGGAAGTACTAGCCAGGGCAATAAGGTAAGCAAGAGAAATAAAAGGTATCCAAATTGGCAAAGAGGAAATAAAGTTATCTCTATTTGTGGATGATATGATCCTATACATAGAAAACCCAAGAGACTCAGAAAAAAAAAAAAAAAATTACTGGAACTAATAGGTTCAGCAGAGTGGCAGGATACAAAGTTAAAATTAAAAAAAAAAAAAAATCAGTTGGGCAGATTCAAAATGGAGCACCACACTATTTCCCTCTAGCATCTAAGTGCCTGAAAAACTAGGTACAGCAGTTTGAATTAGGGATTTTGGTGCTCTGAACAGCTCACTGAGTCAGAATGCACCAAACACAGAAGAGCAGAATTAGAGGAAAGGCACAGGGAGATTATTTAAGAAAGAGCTACCTGGCAGAGGGTGGATGGGCAGCTGGGAGAGGCCATTGGAAGCTTCGCTGGGGCAGTCACTGATTGGTGGGTGAGGGCGGCCACCTGAGATCCCCATGACCCAAGAAAGAAGACACCTTATATCAGTATACCAGTGACCACTTCAATATCCCAGCAGGCAGCCCCAGGGATCTGCTTCCAGCACCTGATTTTGTCAGCAATTTGGGTCATCTGGGTGAAGGCGGGCACGTGCAGCACTGCTGAGACTCAAGCAGAGAGCTCACTGTTGCACCAGGAACATGAGCTCCCTCCCCTCTCAGCAGGTCACTGAGTGGGCTTGGGTCAGCCTGGAAGACATAGTGCTTAACTTTGTCATGGATATCAGGACCACAGTTTACTAGCAAGTACTCCCCTGTCTCCAACACAGCTGAAATTGCTCACATCTTTGGCGCTGCAGGTGGGCGGTATCACAGACAAACTCCAAAGCCATTAGTGGTCTGGTGGGTTTGTGCGAGTGCCACGGGCAGATGGGGCAGGGAGAGAGAGGAAGCCGCAGCTGAGTGTGGTCACGGGAATTTGCCTTTGATCAGCTGTTTGGCAATGAGAGGCCTCATAAGTGGGGTCGTTGAGTGTGCCTGAGTCTGGCAGAAAGTTGCAACTCCCTAACAACAGGAAAATTTCCTGGGATTGAGCTGCAGTCTTGTAAATAACTATGTCATCAATAATAGCTTGCCCAAAGCCCTAGAAACTGACTCTAGCAACACATCTTTCCTTCTTCTGCTCCTACTTTCTCTGCCAATAACTTCACACTTTCAATAGAAGAAACCATATTCAGCCAATTACCATAAAACCTTCTGCTTCAAACTCTAAACCCTCTTTACGACAAACAGAAACACATAGCCACATTCCACACAGTGATTCCACCATCAAAAAGAAAACAGCAGAGTGATGCAACACACCTGAATCAATAATAAAATAAAATACACCAGCTTCACATTTTCAAAATATTAAACCATAAAACCAAGACAAAACAAACCTACACATAACCAACAGCTAGAGACAACCTAAAGAGACAGTGCTCTACCATATTCCAGGGGCATAAGAAGAGGTTCTGCTTTCCAGTAACCCCAAGAACTCTTCAGACCTGCATGACCAAAAAAATTCTAGTATACACCTTTTTTTATTCCTTTTCCAAGTTCCTGATTTTTGTTTTCTTTCTCTTTTTTTCCCATTTTTTTTCCTCATGGTTAACACCATTCCTTGTTTTTTTTTTTTTTTTTTGCATTTTCCCATTTTTTTTCTTTATTATTCTCCTCTACTTTTTTTTTGTGTTAATGCCCTAGCCCTAGATATTGCAGTTTTTCTTGTTTTCTTCTTCTGTTCTCTCCTTTTAGTTTTCTTGGGTTACTGTTCCTGTGTGACTTCATGGTGTATTTTTATCCATGTACTTTTAGTTTTTTGATGGTTATTCAATTGGAATTTTTGTCTGAGTGGGAGACAGCAACATTCCCCATAAAACACAAGTACACCCACACCTCCTGCAACTTCACTTACTGAGCAAGAGCCAGCACCTCCTAGTCCACCAACGGGCCAATGATAAAAAACCACCAAGAAGAGCCTGAATCACTCTTGGCTGCTCTTCACAAACAATTAACAGAGATCTTAATACAGTACCTCGATACCTTGGAGACAACAGATCATCACAGTCCACACAAAGAAGCAGGATAAAGTGGTAGAAACAAGGGAAGAGGATACAGACCCAGAACACATCCCTGAGAAAGAAGCAACATTGGAACTCTCTGATAGGGAATTCAAAAGAATTATATTTAGGTATTGCTTGAACAATTTCTCTTAGAAAGATCAGCATGAGGCTGGTCCCCATCAGGCGGAGGTCAAAGATGTCCCAAATGTCCAAACTACCATGACACTCCATCAT
>NW_006921918.1:1736619-1737923 GCF_000298275.1 Orycteropus afer afer
TGTGTCATTGGAATTCCAGAAAAGGAAGAGAAAAACAAAACCACTGAGAAAATTGTCCAAGATTTGCTGGAGGAGAACTTCCCTGATATGATGAAAGAGGAGAATATATCCATTCAGGAAATCCAAAGAACCCAAAACATAAAAGACCCCAAAAGAAAATCACTGTGACATATCATCATCAAACTCACCAAAACCAAGGACAAAGACAGAATCTTGATAGCAGCATGGGAAAAACAAAAAGTTACCTACAAAGGACAGCCGATAAGAATAAGCTCTGATTGCTCAGCAGAGACCATGCAAGCAAGAAGGCAATGGGATGGTATATATAAAAACCTGAAAGAGAAAAATTTTCAACCAAGAATTATATGCCAGGCAAAATTGTCCCTCAAATATGATGGTGAAATTAGGAGATTTCCAGATAACCAGAAACTAAGGGAATTTGTTAAAACCAGACCAACCTTACAAGAGATGCTAAAGGGAGTCCTTTGAACAGAGAAACAAAAACAACAAATAACAACCGACCATTAATTCACAAGATGACATAACCCAGAAACCACAACTATGGACATATCCAAAGTAAAATGAGCTTACAAGACTGTAAACAGGGAACCAGAGATATCAGTTAGCAAGTGAGGACAACTACAAACAAAAAGAGGGAAAAGACTGTGTAGTTATAGAACTACTAATTGGTGAGGAAGTTAAAAGAGTTGCAAGATAGAATGGACTGTTCTAAACTCAGGGAGAAAATTATAAATTATAGGGTAACCTCAAAGAAAAAGAATAAACCTTCATAGTACAATAAAAAAAGGATAAGCACAAATACTCAGCAAATACTAAAGCAACAGCAACAAAGGAAATGATAACACAATTCATAAAGATAATGAGCTCAGCACAGAAAATAAAATGGAACAAAGAAACCAGGGACACCATGAAAAAATACATACCAAAATGACAGCAACCAATTCATATTAGTCAATAATTACACTGAATTTCAATAGATTAAATGCACCACTCAAGAGATAGAGAGTTGCAGATTGGATAAGAAAACAAAATCCATCAATTTGCTGCCTACAAGAGACACACCTTAGCGATAAAGACAAAAATAGTTTAAAAATCAAGGGTTGGAAAAAGATATATCAAGAAAATGGCAATGGTAAGAGAGCAGGAGTGGCAATATTAATTTCTGATCAAATTGACTTTAAGACAAAAACCACCATATGAGACAAGGAAGGTCATTATATAATGATTAAAGGATCAAATGAAAAAGAAGATATAACCATAATAAATATCTATGGACCCAATGA
>NW_006921918.1:1740622-1742089 GCF_000298275.1 Orycteropus afer afer
AGACATATGCACACCCATGTTCATCACAGCACTATTTACAATAGCCAAAAGATGGAAACAACCTAGGTGTCCATCAACTGAGGAATGGATATCCAAACTAAGGTACATACACACAATATGGAATAATATGCAACCCTAAAGAATAATGTAGAATCTGCAAAACACTCTATAACGTGGATGAACTTGGAGGATATTATGCTGAGTGAAATAAGTCAATCACAAAAGGACAAATACTGTATTAGTCCATTATTATAAAGGTCAAGGAAATGCTTATCTTTGGAAGGACATTTTCTTTGTTCATTACCATGTGTGGGAGGGAAGGGAGGGAATTTTGTTAGATAGATAGAGATTTTTGATTTGGGTGAAGAGAAGGGCAATGTACCAAATATGAGTGATCAATATAGTGGCATTGAGGAAGGGAAAGACATACAGAGGTACGTCGGAAGTACAGACAACAAAGATGAACCCTTTTGTACATATAGTATGGCGTGGTCAGTGAAGGCAAACACAGGTAAATAGGTGGATAGATGGGTGGACAGGCTGAAATATTAGGTATGTCTATGAAGTGGGGAGTGCACCCAAGAACATGTATAGGTTTGGCAGACAGTGGTCCTATAACTTTATGTGTATGATCTGAATTCCCAGGTGTATAATGGAGATGACAAAGGGCAAGGTTGTAGTCAATGCTTGGTCACAGCCAGCTACCCAGAGAGACTGAATAGTTGAAACTGTGGGCTCGGGATCATAGTTGCAGAGGACATCAAGCTCAATTGGCATAAGAACCTACACAAAACATTGTTCCACCTCCTAATGTGGTGAGTAGCGACTGGGATGTTAAAAGCTTGCAAGCTGACATCTAGATGCAACAATGGGTGTCTCCTTGTCCAGAGCCAAGAAGAATGAAGAAAACCAAAAATGTATGGAAACAATTAGTGCTAGTGACTGGTACACCATCCGATCTGCAGCCTATATGACTATGAGACCAGAAGAACTAGATGGTGCCCAGCTACTACTGTCAAACACTTGAAAGAGGATCTATGTAGGAGATCCTGGATAGACAGGGAGAAGAATGCAGAACAAAACTCAAAATCATTTGGAAAATAAAAGGGGGGTGAACCAGGTTTGCTGGCCTGATAGAACCGGGTGGAACCACTGAGACTATGTCCCCTAGCTTCCCTTCAGGTCTGGAATTGAATGCATACCTGTGTCTTCCAGCCTAACAATAGACAGGCATATGAGTTGAACATTTACCTGAGGTAGATACACTTCTTGGAGAGACAAAGCATGGGTGAAAGAAGGACTGCTTATGCACAGGGAGACAGCTCAGGGGGCAGGAGTGCATGGAGGGATGGATACAGGGAAGAGGTAACTATTGGGAGGAAGTAGGAGGGGAGATGTTGCATTGTGGTAAATTGTGGTCAATGTCATGAGACAAAGTGTATGTGAACTGCTGTATGGAAAGTGTAT
>NW_006921918.1:1742624-1745973 GCF_000298275.1 Orycteropus afer afer
CCAGCCTTCTGGTTAGCAGTCAAGTGCCTTAGGCACTATGCTACCAGAGCTCCTTGTTCATGGATAGGTAGACTGAATATTGTGAAAATGTCAATACTACCTACAACAATCTACACATTTAATGCAAACTCAATCCATATACAACAAAATTTTTTAATGACATGGGAAAACCAGTTACTAACTTCATATGGAAAGGAAAGAGACCTTGGATACGCAGAACAGTTCTGAGGAAGAACAACAAAGTGGGAGGTCTCACACTCCCAGACCTTAAGAACTACTATATAGCCACAGTAGTCAAAACAGCATGGTATTGGTACAATAATAGAGAGAAAGACCAATGGAACAGAATCAAAAGTCCAGATATAGACCCGTCGATCTGTGGACAGCTGATATTTGACAAAAGGTTCAAATTCTATTAAATGCAGAAGAGATAGCCTCTTTAACAAATGTTGTTGGCAAAACTGGATATCCACCTGTAGAAAAATGAAACAAGATCCATACCACACCCCATACACAAAAACAAATTCAAGCTGGATCAAAGACTTAAATGTGAAACCCAAAACTATAAAATTCATCAAAGATAAAATAGGGGGAACTCTGGGGGTCCTAATTTATGGCATAGTCAGACTATCAAATATATCTCAGAATGCATAGGAGGTAGAGGAGGAGGTAGATGACTGGAAATTTTTAAAAATTAAATTTTTATGCAGATTGAAAGACTTTGTCAAAAGGGTAAAAAGAGAACCTACAGATTGGGAGAAAATATTTGCTTATGACATATCAGATATAGACTTATCTCCAAAATCTGTAGAAAACTTCAACACCAACACCAAAAAGACAACCCAATTAATAAATGGGCAAAAGACTTGAACAGACACTTCACCAAAGATGATATACTGGCAGCCAACAAACACATGAGATATTGCTCATGATCATTAGTCACTTGTTATTGTTATATGCTCTCGAGTTGGACCCAACTCATAGTGACCCCGCCTTGGGTTTCTGAGGTAGTTTTTTAGAGAGATGCAAATCAAAACAATGATGAGATACCATCTCACCCCTGGAATAATGGCAGAGTTGAACAGGACAGAAAATAAAAAAATGCTGGTGAGATTGTGGAGAGATTGGAACTCTTGTGCACTCCTGGTGGGATTGTAAAGGGGTACAACCATTGTGGCATATGGTATGGCCTTTCCTTAAGAAACTGAAAATAGAAATACCATTTGACCCAGCAATTCTATTATTAGGAATATATCCTAAAGAGTTGAGAGAAAGCACACGAACAGACATATGTACACCTATGTTCATTGCAGCACAATTTACTATAGCAAAGAGATGGAAATAACCCAAATGTCCATCAACAGATGAGTAGATAACCAAACTATGGTATGTGCACACAAGGGAATATTATGCTATGTTAAAAAAACAATGAGGGATATGTGAATCATCTCACAACGTGGATGAGCCTGGAGCACACTATGCTGAGTGAAATAAGTCAATCGCAGAAGGACAAATACTGTATGAGCCCATTACTGTAAAAAGACAGAGAAGGGATTTCTTAGGAAAGAGAATTCACTTTGTAGTTTACCAGGGTATGGAGGGAAGGGGAGAGATTAATTCCGGGATAGTTGGGGTCCACACATTGATGTGGGTAAGGGAAGTAATGTATAGAAATAGTCTGTGACCACCATGATAACATTAGGAAAAGGGAGCACACAAAATTGTGCACATAGGAGATAGATGACAAATGCTAACACCAACCAGTGTGCCCACATAGTGCATTACCATTAACACAAAACACCAGGTTACCAATAAGTACATAAACACCTGAGTGGATCAGATGGCAGTCAGTGAACAGGAGTATACTCTAGACCAAGGATAGATTCATTGGAGGCTAATCTTGCACAAATTCCAGTGATACAAAATACCTGCAATCCTTACAGAAATAATCCTTACAGAAATAATCCTTACAGAATAGAAGACAGACACAGAGTAATCCCTCAAGACATGCAGACACTGTGGGAGAGAGATCCAACGGATCTGCCAACTCAGGACCATAGTACTGGGGGCACCAGATTCAATTGGCACAACAAAATACATAAAGACGTTGTTCCTCATCCTACCTTTGTGAGTAGTGACTAGGGTCTTAAAAGCTTCCAAATGGCCATCTAAGATGCAACTAATGGTCTCCTATCATCAGAAGTGAAGAATACTAGAAAATAAAAATAAGGGCATTTAGAAGCAATCAGCCCTAGTACACGATGGCCCTTGAGACCAGAAGCACTAGATGGTGCCCAGCTACCAATGCCAATAACTCAGAAAGGGATCAAATCTGGAGATCCTGGATAGAGTGGGAGGAAAAACATGGAACAAAATCCAAAAACTCAATAATGACCAGAATTACTGGTGAGATGAAGTCTGGTGAGACACCCAATACTGTGGTCCTGGGATACATTGTGGCCTTGAATAAAGTTCAGTCCCAGGGGCTGGCTCTCAGTCCAATAGTAAACAAGATGTACATGCAGACCTCTCAACTCAAGGCATCCCTTGGAGCATCTATCTTTGCTAAAAAGTGATTATTCAAATTCATTGCTACAATTTAAATTGGGTTATTTCCTTCTTTATTAATGAAGTGAATGTCTTCTTTATACATTCTGGATACAAGCCTTTTATTAGATAAATAATTTGCAAATATTTTTCTCTCATTCTGTGACTTGCCTTTTCACTTTGTAGGTAATATCATTTGAAACATGAAATATTTTTATTTTGATGTAGCCCAATTTATTATTCATTTTGAGTGTGCTTTTGTTGTCATTTCTAAGAAGTCTTTACCTAATACAAGATTATGAAGATTGTTGTTGTTGTTGTTATGTGCCATTGAGTGGGACCCAACTCATAGCGACCCCTCCTTGGGTTTCCAAGGCAGTATCACTATGGAAATAGATTGCCCCATCTTCCTTCGAGGAGTGGCTGGTATGAAGATTAGTTTGTTAATTTCTGTAACTAAAGGAGCTGCATACTTGATAGTGATTGCTTTGAATCTTCAGATCTATTTGAGAAATATTTCCTTCTGACCAATATTATTGTTGTTGTTGTTATAATATGCCCTCGAGTCAATTTCTTTTCTTTTCTTTTCTTTTTTTTATTTATTATGATTTGGGCAAAGAGCAAAATTCACTTTCCATACAGCAGTTCACATATGCTTTGTCTCATGTAATTGACCACAGTTTATCACAATGCAACAGTTCCCCTCTCACTTCCTCCCCATAGTTACCTCTTTCCAGTGTCCATCCCTCCATACTCTCCTGCCCCCTGAGCTGTCTCCCTGTGCATAAGCAGCCCTTCCTTC
>NW_006921918.1:1768252-1769539 GCF_000298275.1 Orycteropus afer afer
TCCTCCACCAGCAGTCAGAGAGAGTTCTGCCTCCAGAAGGCCTCCTTTTGAGCCCGGAAGGGTGGTCAAACTAGCCAATCACAGTATCAGAACTCTAAGCATGTGTGAGAGAGTGGGAACCTCCCAGAACATTGTATTGTGCCACACCCAACAGAAATAACCCAGGTGGATAGTTTCTCAGTTGCTCATAGAAAATCCCACCTTGGAGTTTACAAAGACTTATGGGTAGAAAAGCCACACTAAGTAATTTACTACACTGCAGTATGGGAGAACATATTTCGAGTGAACTTAATCATTTAGTGCCTAAGGCACTTGACTGCTAACCAGAAGGCTGGGGGTTCAAACCCACCAGCCACTCCTCGGAAGAAAGGTTGAGCAATATACCTCTGTAATGATACTGCCTCGGAAACCCAAGGAGGGGTCACTATGAGTTGGATATGACTGGAGGGCAGTGAATTGAGTTTCATTGAGTATCCTATAGATTTTGGTCAGGTCTAGTTGGTTATAATGTCCAAGGCTTCTATGATCTTGTTACTTTTTGAGTGATTCTCTTCATTGGTTGATTTCAGATATTGAAGTCCTCAATCACTATTATTGAATTGCTTATTTTCCCTTCCATTCTCTCAGCTCTTGCTTCATAAATTCTTGTTAAATAATTGTTATATCTTCTTTCTGAATTATTATCTTATCATGATAAAATGTCCTTCTTTAACTGTAGTAAAATAATATTCAAAATTTTATTTTGTCTGATAATAGTATAGTAAACCAAATCCACTGCCATCAAGTCAATTCCAACTCATAGTGACCCCCATTAAGTTTCTAAAGCTGTCATTCTTACAGGAGTAGATTACCTCATTTTCTTCCTGCAGAGAAGCTGGTGAATTTAAACATTGACCTTGTGATTAGCAGCCAAATGCCTTACCCACTACACTGCCAGAGCCCCTTGATATTAGTGTAGTCACTCCATATTTCTTTAAGTTACTGCTTTCATGGCATCTTTTTCTCATACGTTGACTTTCAACTTAAATGTTTTCTTTTTAATCTAAAGTGTATCTCCTGTAGACCACATAAAGCTGGATTGATCATATTTTGTTTTGTTATGTCTTAAATCCAATTTTGCTATTTGAATAGATATTTAATAAATTCACTGCAAAAATGGCAAGGAGGCCACATGTTCTGACCTCCTCTAACTCTATGAGAGGAAGACAAGATTACCAGCAGTAACCCAAGGCCTATTACTGCAAGGCCAGACATGCTGCCTCCCTCCAGCCCTTTCACCAACCGTTC
>NW_006921918.1:1771049-1788982 GCF_000298275.1 Orycteropus afer afer
TGTTGTTGTTATGTGCCGTCGAGTCGGCCCCGACTCATAGCGACCCCTCCTTGGGTTTCCAAGGCAGTATCACTACGGAAGTAGGATTGCCCAACCTATAGGCAGCCATTACTCACCTACCATACATTATATAATTTTATGTCTTTTAAGAAACCAAGTGAAGAAAGAGGACCAAACACATATTTGTAAAATTTGTTATAATAACCTTGTGATTTACAATTTTATATATTCTTAATTTCTTCGTGTGGAACTGATTTACCATAAGGTGTCATTTCCTAAGCTAATACATCTTTGCTGTCACCATACTTTGTGAACTTATTGTTAAATATATACAACCCTCATGGGGCAGTGTTTAAGTGTTCAGCTGTACTAACCAAAAGTTTGGCAGTTTGAACCCACCAGTTTGAACTCCCTGAGAGGAAGACATGCCAATTTGCTTCTATAAAGATTGCTGTTGTTGTTAGGTACTGTCACTTCTGTTCCTATACATAGCGACCATATGTACAGCAGAAGGAAACACTGCCCCGTTGTGTACCATCCTCACAAACCTTGCTATACCTGAGCCCATCATTGCAGCCACTGTGTCAATCCATCTCATTGAAGATCTTTCTCTTTTTCACTGACCCTCCACTTAATGAAGCATGATGTCCTTCCCCTTCTGACAACATGACCAAAGTAGATGCGATGAAGTCGACCCTTTCTCACTTCCAAGGAGCATTTGGATGGCACTTTTTCCCTGACAGATCTGTTCCTTCTTATGGAAGTCCATTTCAGCTCATTAATGTCTAGGATATTGATTTTTATGTATTCCATTTCATTTTTGAAAACTTCCAATTTTCCTGTATTCATAATTCATACATTCCATGTTCCAATTAATAATCAATGTTTGCAGCTGTTTTTTTTTTTTTTTTTTCTATTTTGAGCCATGACAACACTATGAGGCAATTCTACTCTGTACTATAGGGTCACTATGAGTTAGAATCAATTCAACGGCAGTAGGGTTTTGGTTTTTATATATTATAATGTCTTACACTACCAATATATCTATATTTGTGTGTGTGTATACACTAAGTACCCACAAAAAATATGAGTGTTGGTAAAAATAAGTATGTAGATAATTATAGAAGACAATAGAAACCATATAGTATGAATAAAGAGAACGAAGTAGTCTTTCATTATAGTTTAAATTTGCATTTCTCTGATATCAGCATGTTTTAATGTGCTTATTGTCCATCTGTATATCTTTTTTGAAGACATGCGTATTCAGATAATTTGCTCATTTTTTAATTGTATTTTAAATTTATTTATTTTTGTGTTATAAGTGTTCCTTATATATTCTGGATACTAGACTCTTATCAGATAGATGATTACCAAACATTTTCTACCACTCTGTTGGTTGTCTTTTCACTTTCTTGATGGTGTCCTTTGAAGTACAAACATTTTTAATTTTTATAAATTTCACATTATATATGGTTTTTGTTTTGTTGCTCATGGTTTTGGTGTCATATATAGGAATTTATTGCTGTATCACAGGTCAAAAAGATCTATTCATATTACTTTTTCACTAAGAGTAGAATAGCTTTAGCTCTTGTATTCTTAACTTTAATCCATTTTGAACTCCTTTTTTCATATGTTCTGAGTTAAGAATCTAACCTTATATTTTTGCATGTGTCTATACTATTGTCATATGCAAGTTCAAGTTGAAGCTGAAGACAATTAAAAGAAGTCTACGAGAGCGAAAATATGACCTTGAATATATCCCTCCTGAATTTAGAGACCATCTAAAGAATAGATTTGGTGCTCTTCTTCTTCCTCTTTTTCTTCTTCTTCCTCTTTTTCTTCTTCTTCCTCTTCCTCTTCTTCTTCCTCCTGCCTTAGCGCAGGCACCCTTTCACCTCTTTAAATAAAATCTCTTGTCGGGTACCCTGGTGTGTGGTGTGGTCATTGAGTGCCGACGGTCCTCTAACATTGGTGTCAGAAGCGGGATTACTGTTGCCCCTGATTCCTCATTGGAGGGTCCAGAACCCCCCATTCCCCTGGCACTCCAACCTGCCCCCCAGCACCTACAACCATCTTCCCTGGCGCCTTCCCAGCAAACAACATCCGCAAATCATCACCTTTGCTCCAGCCTGGGTAAGTCCTCTAACAACAGCTCAGGTATCTGAGTCTTAAGTCCTGGTGACTAGAAAAACAAGACTCCACTCCAGAGCACAAACTGGGTACCAGGTTTTGTGTCTTCCCACCCTGAGTCTGGGACTCATTGGGACAAGTCCAGGACTTGCCTGTTCCACCCCCAACCCACTGCAGGGATGCCTCAGAAGGTGGTGTGGCCCCCATTTTCAAGCCCTCTTCCCATGGTGGGATGCCTCCATGAGGAGCCTAGGCTTCCATACTTAGGACCAGGTCCTAAGCTGGGGAATGTGATCTGTACCTTGAGAGACATCTTAAGTTATAGGTGCCACCCTTTGTCTTGCTTCTGGTCACAATGGGCTCTGGATCCTCTATACCCACAGACTCTCCCCTGGGGTGTTTGTTATGGAACCTTGAAGGCTTACATTTAAAGCCCAAGCATCTCATACATTTGCCAACTCAAATTTGGTTCCAATATAAATTGGACAACCAAAACATTTGGCTGCCTAACGACTCACTTGAATCTGGTCTAATTCGAGACCTGTATAACTTTTGTGAGTGCCAGGGAAAATGGTGGGAGATTCTCTACATTCAAGGCTTTTCTTATCTCCGTAGTCAATCTTCCCTCTGCTTGCTAGCTAATCAACAATCCCCTCCCCCAAAACTGCTAGTAGCCCCATCTCTTTCCACCCTGGTGCCCCTCCCCTTCAAGTCTGTTGGCCATCTCAATCTGGCAGATGATCCTCCTCCTTATCAGGGAGAGCCCAGGCTCTAGTTCCTTACTCATCCCTCCCAAGCCCACAAGAGCCTCCCACTCCCTCCCCTCCTCCTCCTCCTTCTCATTCTGCCCCTCCCTGCACACTGAATCCACCCATCACTCGCTCCAAGGCCCATAAGTCATCTGACCTTGAAGTTTTTCAGTCTGTCCACATGATGGCACCCTTGTTAGAGGTTGCTGGAGCTGAGGGAATTGTTCAAGTCCATATCTCTTTTCCAATGGTTTAGCTGGCTCTCATTCAGTCTAGGCTTGGATCTTTCACTTCCAACTCTGCAACCTTTATCAAACAGTTTCAATTCCAGACACAATCATACTAGCTAACCTATCATGATATTTTTGTTGTCCTAACCAATTCACTTACTTCTGAGGAGAACAAAAGAGTGCTGGAGCAGGCCCGTGCCCATGCAGATCAAGAATACCTCACAAGCAATCATCACTCAGCAGGTGCAGATGCTGTCTCCGATTGAGACCCAAAATGGGACTACAATACTCAGGCAGGTACCGACGCCAGAAACAGGTATGTTAGCTGCCTACTCCATGGCCTACACCGAGCAGCCATGAAGGCTGTCATTTATGATAAACTAAATGAAATTATTCAGGATAAAAGTGAAAATCCATCTGCCTTCCTTCAGAGACTGATTGAAGGCCTCCGGCAATATACTAACCTAGATCGGGAGTCTGCTGATGTCCAGAGACTAGTTATGATGCACTTTTTTTCTCAAGCCTAGGCCAACATTAAGTCTAAGCTACAAAAACTAGAAAGGGGTCCCCTTACGCCCCAGGTATAAACTCTCACAATTGCATTTAAAGCCTATAATGGCCAAGATAAGATCAAAACAAAAATACCAATTGTTGGCACAGGCCATCAATACCATTGTGCCACGATGCCCCAATGGGGGACCCTCCAACCCTCCGGGATCCTGCTTCCTGTGATCAACAAGGCCACTGGGCTAGTGAATGCCCAAACCCCAAACCTCCCACAAGGCCCTGCCCCAAATGCAAACAAAAGGGCATTGGGGTTTCGACTGCCCCCTGGTGTCCACCTACCATCGAGTTGCTGGCACCTCCGCTCCCTCAAATGACCTTATCAGTCTGGCTGCAGAAGACCTGTGAGGAGGCCCTGGCTTGTTTGGCCCAACGCGGATCACTACCCAGGAGCCCAGGGTAACCTTCACCGTGGCAGGTAGGATAATCGCTTTTTTGATCAACACTGGCACCAGTTTTTCTGCTTTACGAGAATACTGGGGACCCTCCTCCTGTCTCAGACCTCTATTGTTGGGGTAAAAGGTCAATCATGTTGCCCCCTACAAACTCCCCTCCTATCGTGTACAATTGGTAATTTTTCATTTTTACATTCCTTTTTGGTCCTCCCTTCCTATTCCGTTCCCCTGCTTGGTGGAGACATTTTATTCAAAATTGGCACTTCCATCCAATTTTCACTTCCAGATCCCTCCAGCACTCCGATGTCCTCCCTCTGTCTTTTACTTTCACAGGCCATCCAGTCCCACCCCCCCTTCCCCCAATGGCCTATTGACTCTACCTTAGTTGACCCTACCTTAGTTGACCCTACCTTAGTTGACTTTAAAGTCTGGGACATCCAGTCTCACCTTTGATAGCCAAGTGCTCCCCTGTTAAAATCCTTCTCAAAGACCCTTCCCAATTTCCGGCCCAAGCTCAGTATCCCTTACCACACTCTAGTTTTTTTGGGTTACTGCCAATTGTTACAGACTTACTCAACAAGGGCTTCCTACGACCAACTAACTCTCCTTACCTAAACCCTCATGTACTGTCAAACTCTCTCTTCACCGACACCACTTAGCTTCCTCTGTCTAATCCTCATTATTGCACTTGCCTTCATATTTGGGTTAGGCCTAGCTACCACAACTCCAAAGGACTGGACCACCCGACAAAGATGTCTCCTCCCTATAATCTACTGGTTCATTTCCTTCTGCTTACTTGCTTTGATTTGTTTAAGGGACCTAAAATCACTAGGCTCACAGCTTTTCCTTTATATGATCCCTCCAGTCTCCATGAAACCCAACTTCCAGACTATCTGAGACAGACCTTCAACTGACACATTTCCTGATACAACAATCCAACACCACTTGGGCAAACAGGTACTGGCTTTGTCTCCCTTTATCTGCAAACTACTATACAGCAGTCCCCACTCCACCCATAGTACGGGCCACAACTGATCTCACGTATCATCCGCTATATGAAAAGGGGGTTCCACTGTCACAATTAGACAAACAATCCATCATGGACTTCCCTGTAAACCAAAATACCAAAAATACACAAACAGGCCATGCGGCTCAACTCTTCAAAAGCTACTTAAACAATATAACTACATATAAGGCCACTACCAAACCCATCCATGGAGCTATATCACACAATGTCTTACTTACATTCCAGACCCCACTCTGTTTGCAATGCAACATGACAGGCCCCCCATTGGGACATATCTTGCCTAAACTATGCAACTACTCTATACAACTGCAGCCTCCAACGGATCACGCTTCTTATGTTGTTGTTGTTGTTGTTAAGTGCTTTCGAGTCGGCCCCGACTCATAGCGACCCCTCTTTGGGTTTCTGAGGCAGTATCACTACGGACGTAGGATTGCCCAACCTTCCTTCTGAGGAGTGGCTGGTGGGTTTGAACTGCCAGCCTTCTGGTTAGCAGTCAAATGCTTTAGCCACTATGCTACCAGAGCTTCTTATGTAGTTACCCAAAATGCCTTTTATTAAGCCTGTAAGATTTACAGGTCCTCCCCAGATCAGAAGTCAGGGACTTCTCAACAAAAATTCAGGATTCTGTAATGGCTGACATAGTCCGTGTGTGACCATGCATCCATGGACCTCTTGTAACACACCCCCTCTGGTTACTGAATGGCTTCTCATACCCTCCACCAACCTTCCCTCTGAGTGGCTCCTTATTGACACCAAACGGTTCTTGGTTCATTGGGAAAATAAAACAATTAGAACACACCCATCCACTTCTCGGGGACTTTTCCAACCACTAACTTGCACCACCATGGCAGGAACTCTAGGAGTCTGGGAGGCAGAAAACAATAAAATCACCCACCATTTCAGTATCCACAATCAATTTTGCATATCTAGTCAAGGTGTCTTTTTCCTCTGTGGTACCTCTACTTACCTGTGCCTCCCTACTAACATTGCTCTGGATGACCAGCCCCTACCTGTACCAGTTGTGACTAGAATGAGACGACACAGAGCAATTCAACTGATACCCCTACTAATTGGTCTAGGTATCTCTACCTCAGTGGGAACAGGAGTAGGAGGCCTAGCCATGTCACTGACTTATTTCCACCAAGTTTCTAAAGAACTGTCTGACAGCCTAAAAGACATCGCTAAGTCAATCATGACTTTGCAAGATCAACTCAACTCCCTTGTGGTGGTCACTCATCAGAACAGGAGAAGATTAGACTTACTAACAACAGGAAAGGGAGGTCTTTGCCTATTTCTGGGAGAAGAATGTTGTTTCTATATAAATTAGTCAGGTATAGTACAAGATACAGCCAAAAGACTCATCAAGAGGGCAACTAATATAGATCAACGTCTAACCACTAACAATGGTCCACATTTTTCTTCCCTCTTTTTGGACTCCCTACCCTGGCTCCTACCATTCTTGGATCCCGTAATCTCCATCATGTTGATTGCTATCATTGTCCCCTATGTTCTCCGTTTCATTCAATCACAGGTCCGCCAGATATCTACCCAAATTTTGTGACAGACAGACATCCAAATGATCCTTCAAGCCAAAGGCCTGAAAGAGATTCCCTTGCACTTGTGGAGACCACCCAACTAATAAGATACCTTGGCCACCTAGGCTCCACTGTTTCCCTGTTATTGCTTCCCTCCCTTAATCATTGCAACTCAGCCTGTCTTACAGGTCCCAGAACACCAGATGCCAAACATGTCCCGTCGACCCCTGGGAGTCAACACCCTTAAAGCCACTTCTTTGAGGACCTCTACATACTACAAATCATCAACCAGGCAAAACAACACAGCGTCTCTGAAATTGAAGCAAAAGAAAACTGGTTTTGACACTATAAGAGACAAACTCATCCATGGATAGATGGAAGGCCCCACTTCCAAAGACGCCGTGCCCCTCACCAGCAGGAAGCAGCTCCACAAGATTGACCTTCACCCCTTTTCCCACAAAAGTGGACCCTTCTTTTTTTTTCTTTTAAAAAAAACCAAAGAGGGGGGAATGTTAGAGATACGCCACACCATCTTGCATGGCTCTTCTGGGTTCTTCTTCATTCCCTGCTGCCCCGTCCAAGGTTATAAGTCAGTTAAAGGAAGTTGAAACTGATCTTCCTGCAAAGTGCGAATTTTAAAAGGCAACATAGCTGCTGATAGGTTAAGACCCCTTCCCCCAGTTCTGACGTACAACCTCCTAACCCCAGGTCTGTATAAGACCGCCCTCTCCCATGCTCGCTCTCTTTTTCTTCTTCTTCCTCTTCTTCTTCTTCTTCTTCCTCTTCTTCTTCTTCCATCCTGCCTCAGTGCAGGCACCCTTTCACCTCTTTAAATAAAATTTCCTGTCAGGTACCCTGGTGTGTGGTGTGGTCGTTGAGTGCCAACAGAGCTCTAACAGTCTCTAGCCTATGGCACACTTGAACCTTGCATGAAGCCGTGTTCAGCAGCCTGCCATGCTCTGCCTACATTGGGACTTACAGTGGACTTAAATTAATGGCCTGCCATATAGTTTCATAACATCGGGACTGTGCCCTTTTACTTGTCAACCTTGAGTTTGACAGTCTCAGCAGCCAGGAGCTGTCTGAGTGAAGAAAAGCCTCTAGCTTCAGTGGGCTGGGAGCAGGAGGCAGAGCTGAAGCCCAAGTCCAGTCCCTAGAGCCTGCCACTTTGAACTCAGACTTATAGCCTCCCGAAATGTAAGAAAATAAACTCCTGTTTGTTAAGGAAAAGAAAAAGAAAAAGAATAGATTTGGTGCATTGAACACCAGTGACAGAAAACCAGAGAATTTGTGGAATGACATCAAGAACATCATCCATGAAGAAAGCAAAAGTTCATTAAAATGACAGGAAAGGAAGAAAAGACCAAGATGGATGTCAGAAAAGACTCTGAAACTTTCCCTTGGGCAGAGAGTAGCTAAAGGATATGGAAGAAATGACAAGATAAAACATCAGAACAGAAGATTTCAAAGAGCAGCTCCAGAGGACCAAGGCAATTACTATAATGAAATGTGCAAAGACCTGGACTTAGAAAACTAAAAGGGAAGAACTCTCTTGGCATTTCTCAAGCTGGAAAAACTGAAGAAAAATGCAAGCCTTGAGTTGTAATACTGAAAGACTGTATATGAAAAGTATTGAATGATGCAAAAAACATCAAAAGACGATGGAAGGATACACAGAGTCACTTTACCAAAAAGAATGAGTCAATGTTCACCTGTTTCAGGATGTGACATATGATCAAGAGCCAATGGTATTAAATGAAGAAGTTGAAGCAGCACTGAAGGAATTGACAAAGAACAAGGATCCAGGAACTGATGGGATACCCACTGAGATGTTTCAACAAATGGATACTGCACTGGAGGCACTTATTCATCTATGCCAAGAAATTTGGAAGACAGCTACCTGGCCAACTGACTGGAAGAGATCCATATTATTCCCCATTCCCAAGAATGGTGATCCCACAAAATGTGGAAATTATCTAACAATATCATTAATATCACACACAAGTAAAATCTTACTAAAGATAATTAAAAAATGGCTGCAGCAGTATGTTGACAGGGAATTTCCAGAAATGCAAGCTGGATTCAGAAGAGGACACGGAATGAAGGATATCACTGCTGATGCCAGATGGATCTTGACTGAAAGCAAAGAATACCAGAAAGATGTTTACTTGTATTTTATTGACTACAAAAGCATTTGTGTGGATTATAACAAATTATGGGTAATATTGAGAAGAATGGGAATTCCAGAACACTTGTGATTATACTCATGAGGAACCTGTAGGTAGAACAGGAGGCTGTCGTTTGAACAGAACAAGGGGATACTGCATGGTATAAAATCAGGAAGGGAGTGCATCAGGGTTGTGTTCTTTCACCATCCTTATTCAATCTGTATGCTGAGCAAATAATCCAAGAACTTGGACTATACAAGAAGAATGTGGCATCAGGATTAGAAAAGACTCATTAACAACTTGTCATATGCAGATGACACAACTTTGCTTGTTGAAAGTGAGGATGACTTGAAGCACTTACTGATGAAGATTAAAGATTAGTCTACAGTATGGATTATACCTCAACATAAAGAAAATGAAAATCCTCACAACTGGACCACTAAGCAACATCACGATAAATGGAGGAAAGTTTGAAGTTGTCAAGGTGTTCGTACTACATGAATCTAAAATCAACACCAATGGAAGTAGCAGTGAATACATCAGACAACATATTACAGTGGGGAAATCTACTGCAAAAGACCTCTTAAAAATGCTGAGGAGCAAAGATATCTCCTTGAAGACTAAAGTGTGCATAACCCAATTCATGGTATTTTCAGTTGGCTCATATGCATGTGAGAGCTGGACAATGAATAAGAAAGACTGAAGAAGAGTCTATGTTTTTGAGTTGTGGTGTTGGTGAAGAATACTAAAAGTTCCATGAACTGCCAGAAGAACTAACAAATCTGTCCTGGAAGAAGTACAGCTGGAATGTTCCTTGGAAGCAAGAATGGCAAGACTGTCTCACCTACTTTGACTACTTTGATCATGTTGTCAAAAGGGACCATTCCCAGAAGAAAGATATCATGTTTGGTAAAATGGAGGGTCAATGAAAAGGGGGAAGGCCCTCAATGAGATGGACTGACACAGTGGATGCAATGATGGTCTCAAGGATTGTGAGGTTGGCACAAGAGTGGGCAATGTTTCGTTCTGTTGTACATAGAGTTGCTGTGAGTCAGAGACAACTCGATGGCATCTAACAACAACAACATCCTGTTGTCACAAAACAATTTGTTAAAAGGACTCTTCTTTCCCCATTAAATGATCTTGGCACCAATGGGAGAAACCAGTTGTCATGGTTTTAGAGATGTGGGGTTACAGATTCTCATTTATATTCCACTGTTTCTTCTTCTTCTTCTTCTTCTTCTTCTTCTTCTTCTTCTTCTTCTTCTTCTTCTTCTTCTTCTTCTTCTTCTTCTTCTTCTTCTTCTTCTTCTTCTGATTTGGGTGAAAGTTTATAGAACAAAGTGGTTTTCCATTCAAGAGTTCATACAAATTTTGTTTTGTGAATATCATTGCAATCCATTCCTGTACTAGTCCCACATTTCCTTGATTACTGTGGATCTTTGGTAAGTTTGAAAATTAGAAAGTATAATTTCACCTATTTTGGTCTTAATAGTCAAGGCTGTTTTTGGCTGGTTAGCATGCCTTGAAATTTCATGTAAATTCATTTTAGAATCTTTACTTGTTGTTAGGTGGAGTTGAGTCCACCTAACAGATTCAGATTCATAGTGACCCTATATACAACAGAAATAAATATCTGGTCCTGAACCATCCTCACGATCATTGTCATGTTTGAGCTCATTGTCATAGCAACTATGTCATCCATCTGGTTGAAGGTCTTCCCTTTTTTGCTGACCCTTTACTTTGTTGTTGTTGTTATGTGCTGTCCAGTCAGATCCAACTCATAGCGACCCCTCCTTGGGTTTCCGAGGCAGTATCACTACGGAAGTAGATTGCCCAAACTTCCTTCTGAGGAGCGGCTGGTGGGTTTGAACCGCCAAACTTCTGGTTAGCAGTCAAGTCCCTTAGGCACTACGCTACCAGAGCTGTTTACTGAGCATTATATCCTTCTCCAGGGACTGGTCTTTTCTGGCAACATTACCGAAGTATTAGAGAGAGATTTGGCCATTCCTGCTTCTAAGGAGCATCCTGCTCCTTAGAAAAATGTGTTTATTCATCCAGCAGTCCATGGTACATTCAATACTTCTCAACATCACTACAACTCAAATTCATCGATTTTTCTTCAGTCTTTCTTATTCATTATCCAGATCTCACATACAAAAGAAGCTATTGAAAATACCATGTCTTGGGTCACGGGCACCTTAGTCTTCAAAGTGATAGCTTTGCTCTTTAGTGCTTTATAGAACTCTTTTGCAGATTTCTCCAATGAAATATGTCATTTAATTTATTGACTGCTGGTTCCATGGGCTTTTAATATGGATCTAAGTGAAATGAAATCCTTGTCAACTTCAATCCTTTCTCCTTTTATCGTGATGCTTCTTATGGGTCTAGTTGTGAGGACTTAATTTTTTATGCTGAGGTATAATCCACACTGAAGGCTGTGATCTTTGATCTTCATCAGTAAATACTTCAAGTTTCCTCACTTTCAGCAAACAAGGTTGTGCCATCTGCATATCTCAAGTTGTTAAAGAGTCTTCCTCCAATTCTGATATCATGTTTTGCGTTATATAGCCCAGCTTCTTGGATGATTTTCTCAGTGTACAGACTGAATATATATGGGGAAAGGATACAACCCTGACACACACCTTTCCTGATTTTAAAATATGTGGTATCCCTTTGTTCTGTTTGGATGACTGCCTCATGGGAACAATTAAGTGTTCTGGAATTCTTATTCTTTGCAATGTTATCCATAATTTTTTATGATCCCTATAGTCAAATGTCTTTGCACTGTCAGTAAAACACAAGTAAATATTTTTCTGATATTCTTTGCTTTCAGCCAAGATCCACCTGCCATCAGCAATGATATCTCTCTCATTCCACTTCCTCTTCTGAATCCAGCTGGAATTTCTGGCAGTTCCCTGTCAATATACGGCTGCAATCATTTTTGAATTATCTTCAGCATAATTTTACTTGCATATGATATTAATAATATTGTTTGGTAATTTCTTCATTCTGTTGGATCATCTTTTTTAGGAATGGGCACAAATATGGATTCCTTTCAGTCAGTTGGCCAACTAGCTGTTTTCCAGATTTCTTGGCAGAAACATGGGAGCACCTCCAGGGGCTGCTTCTCTTTGTTGAAAGATCTCAATGTGTATTCTAACAATTTCTGCAGGCTTGTTTTTCCATCAGTTGCTTCAGTGTAGCCTGACTTCTTATTTCAGTACCTTTGGTTCTTGATCATGTACTTCCTCCTGAAATGGCTGAACAACCAATTATTTTAAGAACAATGGCTCTGTGAATTCCTTCAAACTTATTTCTTAAACTTTTTTTTCTTCATTATGTGTACATTTAGTTTCATTCTCCATGTACCATGTCCAACCCTAACCCAGTCTTCTCCCCTCCCTACCTTATAACCCTCCCCCTGTGCCCCTGTTTATCCTGCCTTTCCTCAATTTGAATGTTGGTCCTCTGGTGTCCCACGGTCTATTGCTTTAAGGGATGTATTACCATAGAGTATGTGGGTACATCATCCTGGGTTGAGTGGTCTGCATGTACATCTTGTTAACTATTGGGGTGAGAGCCAGCCCCTGGGGTGCATTTTATTTCAGGCACAGAATGTATTCCAGGGCCATAGTATTGGGGGTCTCACCAGATTTCATCAGACCAGTAATTCTGGTCATTATTGAGTTTTTGGATTTTGTTCCATGTTTTCCCTCCCACTCTATCCAGGATCTCCAGATTTAATCCTCTCCTGAGGGGTTGGCATTGGTAGCCAGGCACCATCCAGTTCTACTGGTCTCAAGGGCCATGGTGTCCTATGGCTGATTGCTTCCAAATGCCCTTTTTGTTTGTTTGTTTATTTATTTATTTATTTATTTCATTCTTCTTCATTTCCAATGCTAGGAGACCATTAGCTACATCTTAGATGGCCGCTTGAAAGGTTTTAAGACCTCAGTCACTACTCAACAGTGTAGGATGTGGAGCAAGGCTTTTATGTATTTTGTTGTGCCAATTGAATCTTTTGTCCCGCAGTACTATGGTCCTGAGATGGGAGATCTATTGTATCTCTTTCCCATAGTGTCTGGTTGTCTGTGAGGGATTATTCTGTGTCTGTCTTCTTTTGTTTCTGTAAGGACTGCAGGTATTTTGTATCACTGGGGTCTGTGCAAGATTAACCTCAGCTGAATCTATCATTGGTCTAGAGTATAGTTCTGTTCACTGACCCCCGTCTGATCATCTCAGGTGTTCATGTGTTTATCCGTAGCCTGGTGTATGGCGTTAATGGCAATGCAGTATTGTGGACACATTGGGTAATATTAATATCTGTTGTCTATCTCTTATGTGCACAATTCAGTGTCTACCCATTTCCTAATGTTATCATGATGGTCATAGATCCTTCCCGTATATCTCTGCCCCTACCCACATTTTCTTCTTAAACTTTTTATTGTGATTTGGGTAAAGTTCCAGAGCAAATTCATTCTCCATTCAACAGTTCATATACATTTTATTTCATGACATTGACTTCAATTCCCACAATATAGCATCTCTCCTTTCACTTCCTTCCAGTGATTTACATCTTTTTTTGATGCTTCCTGCATCATTCAATATTTTTTCCCACAGAATCCTTCAACATTACACTCAAAGCTTGAATTTTTCTTCAGTCTTTCTTTATGCTTGAGAACTGCTGAGTGTGTTCTTCTTATTTTATTTTCTAACTCCAGGTTGCACATTTCAAAATAGTTCATTTTGTCTTCTTTACTTGCCATTTAAAATCTTCTGTTCCGCTCGTTTACTTCATTGTTGCTGCTGTTCACTTTAGCTATTCTGTGTTCAAGAGCAAGTTCAGAGTCTCTCTTGACATCCATTTGGTCTTCTTTTCCGTTCTTATGAAATTTTGCTTTCCTCATTTTTGATATCCTTGATGTTGTTGGGTCTTTAGTCACTGACATTCAATGCACCAAATTACTTTTCAAATGACCTCTAAATGAGCTCTGGTAGCATAGTGGCTAAGGCACTTGACTGCCAACCAGAAGGCTGGCGGTTCAAACCCACCAGCCACTCTTCAGAAGGAAGGTTGGGCATTCCTACTATCCGTAGTGATACTGCCTCGGAAACCCAAGGAGGGGTTGCTATGAGTTGGGGCCGACTGGATGGCAAATAACAACAACAACAATACTTAAGATCATATTTTGGCTCTGGAGGACTAGTTTTAATTTACTTAATCTTCAACTTAAACTTGCATATGAGCAACTGATGATCTGTTCCACAGTTGGCTCTCAGCTTTGTTCTCACTGATGATATTGAATTTCTCCTTCCTCTCTTTACATAAACATAGTTATTTTGATTCCTGTGTAATCCATCTGTCAAAGTCCAACTGTATAGTGGCCATTGATATTATTTAAAAAAGATATTTGCAGTGAATATGTCAGTTTTGCAAAAGTCTATCATTCAATTCTAGTGTATTTCTATCACCATATTTTCCAATGACAGATGCTTTGTTTCCAACTTCTGCATTCCAATCAAATGTAATTTTCAATACATCTTGATTGCATGTTGATCAATTTCAGAGTACAGAAGTTGGGTGAAATCTTCAATTTCTTCATGTTTAGCCTTAATGGTTTCTATGCAAATTTGAATAATAGTAAAATTAATTGATCTTTCATGTAGGTGTATGGACAGTATTCTATCACTGACAGCATTGTACTTCATGATAGATCTTGAAATGAACTTTTGGATGATGAATACAATGCCATTCCTCTTTAATTTTTCAGACCCAGTTTAGTAGACTATATTATTGTACATCTAAAAAGAGAAAATACCAGTCCATTGCAACACACTAAGGGCAATGATACCAATCTTTATATGTCCCATGTCATTTTTCACAACTTCCAGTTTTCCTAAATGCATGCTTGTACATATGAAAGCAAATGTAGGTCCCAAAAGCTTTACATTTTGTCATTGAGGACAATTCTACTTTCAGGAGCAGCTCTTCCCAGTCACATTTTGAAGGTATTCTGTTCTGGTTACCTAGTGCTGCTCTGACAGAAACATACCACAAATAGGATGGCCTTGTCCAACAGGAGTTTATTCTCTTACAGTTTCGAGGTATTAAATCTGGGTTCAAAGAGCCAGGCTTTCGGGGGTGGGTGAAAGCCCCTCAACTTTGGCTTTAGCTCTGCCTCTTGCTCCTGGCCCACTGGAGCTAGAGGCTTTTCTTCATTCAGACAGCTGCTGGCTGCTGAGGCTGAGAAGCCCAAGGTTGACAACTAAAAAGGCACAGTCCTGATGTTACTAAATCACATGGCAGGCCATTAATTCAAGTTCATTGAAAGTTCCAAGATCGGCAGAGTGTAGCAGGCTGCTGAAAAATGGCACAGCTACATGCAGGGTTCAAGCATGCCATAAGCTAAAGACCATTCCCAAAGCTGTTTCTTATATAGGGAAGCAGACCACATCCCTAAATTAGCTAGCTTCTCAGCTGCTTGTGGCAGGTCCCACCATGAAGTTGATTGCCAGTCCCATCATGGGGAGAAATAACTACCACCAGCTGCCCAGCCATTCAACCAGGCCCAGCCAAGTTGATACACAAACTTAATTACCACATCTTTCAATCTGAAGGGCTCATCTTCTGGGACTATATCAGACAATGTTTCACTTCTACTCATAAAATTTTCAGTGACCAACTTTCTGTGAAATGGATGTGGTCATTTCTTTCTTCATAGTCTATTTCATTCTGGGGCTCTGCTCAAACCTGTCCACCATGGGTGACCCTGCTGGTATTTGAAATACTGGTGACATAGTTCCCAGCATCACAGAAACTTATAAGCCACCCTAATAGGGTAAACTGACAGGTGAATTGTGGTTGGAATGTTTTAAATGTTCACAAAATAGTCATTTGGATTTCTGATGGGAGATTGCATTGAATCAGGAGATCAATTTAGGAAGAATTGCCATTTTAACAACGGTACATTTTCTGCTACATGAATATGGGATGTTTTTCATTTATTTGGATATGTTTAAATTTCTTTCAACAATGTTCTATTGTTTTCAGTGTAAAAGTTTTTCGTTGTTTTTTTTAAACTTTTTTCTGAATAGTCTATTTTTAATGTCACTGTAAGTGGAATTATTTTCTTAATTTTATTTTAGATTAATTGCTAATTTATATTAATTTATTTTTATTTCTTTAAATCTTGCTTCATTGCTGAATTTAATTTAACAGATTTTTAGTGGATTCTTTAAAACTATGTATTGTTGTTGTTGTTATTTGCTGTCGAGTCGGCCCCGACTCATAGCGACCCCTCCTTGGGTTTCCGAGGCAGTATCACTACGGAAGTAGGATTGCCCAACCTTCCTTCCGAGGAGTGGCCGGTGGGTTTGAACCGCCAGCCTTCTGGTTAGCAGTCAAGTGCCTTAGGCACTATGCTACCAGAGCTCCCAAACTATGTATAGATGAGATATTTACTTATTTATTTATTTTGCATTTGTGTGGATTCAAATTACTGTTTGTTGGCACTAAGTTTCATCCTTAATTATTTTCTTTAATATTTTTAATAAAGCAAGTCTATTACCAAAAAGAACTTTATCAAAAGGAAAAAAAAATATATTTGAATGGAAATCTCTCCATATTGTCTTCATTTTTGAAATAGTATTTTGGTGGATACAAAATTATTAGTTGACAGTTTTTGTTTGTTTGTTTGTTTTAGTCTTTTGAGAGTTGCCTCACTCACTGTCAATGTCCTACATTGTTTCTAATGAGAAGTTAGCTGGTAGTCTTATTGAAGTTCTATTGTATGTAAAGAATATCTTTTCCTTAATGCTTCCAAAAGCATTTCTTTGTCATCAGCTTTCAACAGTATGACTACATTCTGTCTCTTTGTGGAACAATTTGCAATTATCCTACTGAAGTTCAGCTACCTTCTTGGATATGCCTATAAATGTTTATCATCAGACCTGGCAAGTACACAATGATCATTTCTTCAAAAGTTTTTCTGCTCTTTTCTTCTCTGCTATCCTTTTGGCCATCCCAGAAGCATATGTTGGTGCACTTAATAATGTTCCATATTTCTCTGAGACTTTTTTAATCTTTCTTCATTATTTTTTCTCTGTGATCTTCAGATGGCATATTCCCTAATAATCTGTCTTCAAGGTTTCTGATTTATTGCTTTCAGTTCAAATCTACTAGGGAGACCTTCCAGTGAACTTTTAATTTCAGTTTTTAATTTATTTTCAATCCAGAAATTCTATTTTTCACAAGCTCTATTTCTTTAGAGATTATGTATTTGATATGACATTGTCTTCATAACTTCTTTAACATTTTTCAACATGGCTTGCTTCAGTTACTTTTTAAAAAAAAATATTTAAAATGGCTGTTTTTTTTTTTCCAGTGTATAAGTCAATTGTTCTTACTTCTTTGCTGCCCCATAATATTTTTCTTGAAACTGAGTATTTTAGGTAACATATTTTAGCATTTAGGATATTTACTACCTTCTCCCAGGGATTACACTGTTGCTCTCGTTTGCATAGTTATTTATTTGTTTCATGTTTTCTCCTAAATAACAGTATGATGTCTATTTCCATTGTAATGTACAGTTACTGATGCTGCTGCTCAGATATCTTTACTTGCTTTTATCTTTTACCTTGAATACCTAGTAGTTACCTGGGTTAACATAAGTCACTTATTGTTTACAGGTAGTGATTAAGCGTCCTTGGCCTGTTAGATTTAACCCTTTACCATTGGATATATGTATGGTTAGAAGGAGCTCTGGTGGTGTTGTGGTTAAGGTATTTGGCTGCTAACATTGGTCAATGTTTCTGAACCCAACACTTGCTCCATGGAAGAAAGATGGAGCAGTCTACTTTGGTGAAGCTTTATAGCCTTGGAAACCTAATGGGGTCACTATGAGTTGAAATAGACCCTATCATTGTGATTTTGGTTTGGTTGGTATGTATGGTGGATGCTACAACACATTTCAAGGAATTTACACCCCATTTTTCCATTCAACCCAAGATTAGTAGTTTGCATTTTCTCTATATGATTACTCCTGAGATGGTTCAGCTTTATGCATGTGTACATCCAGACTATGGAATCCATCGCATGCAGACCAGGTCTCCGGGAGCAAGGTAAGCACGGGC
>NW_006921918.1:1792312-1800288 GCF_000298275.1 Orycteropus afer afer
TCGTCTCACCTATTTTGGTCATGTTGTAAGAAGGGACCATTCCCTGGAGAAGGATGTCATGCTTGGTAGGGTGGAGGGTCGACGAAAGAGGGGAGGCCTTCAAGGAGATGGATTGACACGGTGGCTGTGATGATGGGCTCAAGTATAGTAGGGATTGTGGGGCTGGTGAGGGATCGGGCAGTGTTTCGTTCTGCTGTGCATGGGGTTGCTATGAGTTGGAAATGACTCGACGGCACTTAACAACAACAACAACGTCCAGATTTCCAGGGGTGTATATATTTTGTTTTAAAATTTGGCCTCTGCACTGTAGTAAATTACCTGATATGGATTTTCTAGCCATAAGTCTTTGTAAACTCCATGGTGGAATTTGATATGAGAAACTGAGTAGCTCCTGATTGTT
This sequence comes from Orycteropus afer afer, assembly GCF_000298275.1. Taxonomy (NCBI): domain Eukaryota; kingdom Metazoa; phylum Chordata; class Mammalia; order Tubulidentata; family Orycteropodidae; genus Orycteropus; species Orycteropus afer. Next base: position 1,792,713 of record NW_006921918.1, read on the forward strand.
AAAGTCATCCACCTGGGTTGTTTCTGTTGGAAGCAGTACAAAGTAACTTTCTGGGAAGTTTGCTCTCTCTCTCAGGTGTGGAAAATTCTGATGTTAGAATTGGTTGGTTCAGCCTCAAAAGAAGCCCTCCTAGAGGCAGAAGAAGTCTCTGACTGCTGGCTGAGAAAGATGTGCTGCTGAAAAAATGTGCTCGTAAGAGACATGTGCTACTGAGAAAGAGACACTGAGAGAAACATACTGCTGGGAGAGAAACACTGAGAGACACGCACTACTGGGAGAGAGACTGAGACTGTAGGCTGAGAGATGGCATGCTGAAGGAAGCTGAGCATTATTCCTGAACTTGAATTGTAGCCTGGTGCTTTCCTAATAAACCCCATAATCTGTAACTTCTGTGTGGCCACTGCAGCAAATTATCGAACCCAGTAGAGAAGTGTTAGGTGCTGTGGGAGGAACGGTTTATGTCAAGGTTGGTGAAAGGGCTGGAGGGAGGCAGTATGTCTGGCCTCACAGGGATAGGCCTTGGGCTATTGATGGTGATTCTGTCTTCCTCTAGTGGGGTGAGAGGATGTCTGAAGATGAGGCCTCTTTGCCTCTTTGGCAGCTTCTTAGTAGTTGCTTCTGCTGAGAGTAGCTTATTAGTCAGTCATTTTCAGTTAGAAGCTATGCCTAGGCCCCTAGTTCCAATGGGGTTTTCATTTTTTTGTTGATGAATTTGTGTATGGCTTGGTGAATGTTTTCAGTTCTTCCTCATGTCTTGCTCTGTTTGTTCCTCAGTAGGTTCAGCCTAGTGCTTGTGTACAGTCTTCTTCATCTTCTAAATTCACTGCAGTCCCAGAAGTACATGTTTTCCTTACCTCTTTCCTTGGTTCTCTCTCTTAAACTCCTGATTGCTTTAACCATTTCACTTTTTGCAACTAGTGTTATGAGTTCAGAGTACATCTTTACTTACTCTCTATCAATATCTTCGTTATTTTTAACATCTCCATTTTGGCATGGGATTCTCTATTCTCTACTCTTAATAAAGCTCTCTCAGGCAGAGCTGTGAAGCTTTCTGTTCTTATGATGTATTTCTCTTCTGTGTTTCATTTTATAATAATTGGGAGCAGAGACAGTTGTCTTTTTCTCCTTAATTATATAGTGTCACAATAGTCTAAAAGTGAGCAATGAGTGAGGAGTGGGAGTGGCTCCCATCTTCTTGTTTTGTTCATCTCCATGAGGAGTGGGAGTGAAACCTACAACCTACAGCCAGCTGGCATATGGTGATTAGAGTCCAGTATTCTTGCCTGCTGTGTCTGGCATATAGTTTACCTGATGATTTGTCTGAGTTAAAGAAGGGAACCCTGGTCCTCTTGGATATGTCTACCAAAGATGCAGATTCTATAGCAAAAGGCTGGAGGAGATGAGATATTCCAGGGGTCCACTAATTCCAGGAAAAAAAGTATTACTCATAGTGGGAACTGGAGAGAAAGGGAACTTGGAGAGGAAGGAGTGAGGGAATAAATTGTGACTCAGATGTCACACATTCTTGCTGTTCTTAATTTAGTAGATTTTATTGAATGAATATATCTATACTTTCTGTATCTTCTTAGGAAAATTTTCAGAGACTTTTAAATGATTTTTTTTTTTAAGTGATGTCCTGCAATTGAATGTTTGTTTGGTTAGGGAGAAATTCTGCCATGTCCCTTGCTCCATCACGACAGAAGTCTGTTTCTCAAGGTACTTATTTTTAGAAAAATGTATTTGTTACTATTTTCAAAAACTAAAATATTCATTTGAGGCATGAATTCATATGGAGCTCATTAGCGACTCACATATATTACAAACTTTTATAATAATAGTAAATAAATTAAAATGTTCCTGTTAAGATCAATAGATTGATGAGTAAAAATGAAAAACTAAAGCCCTTTATCAATTATAAGAAACACAAATGCCATAATAGTAATTTTTTCTTGTAAAAAATTCATTTAATTTTTCATGATAAAATAGTGAATAAAATACCATTCAATATCATTAACACCAAAATCATTATTAGTATAAATTTTAATTAAAATTTTGTAGTCTAATTACTCATCTTGTTTATCACTAGTTCATATTTCTGTCTATACCATAGACGTGAATGGGTTGGCTCTAATCATATAGCATGAAACATTTGTTCCAGGACTTACATTATTATTGATACTGTGGTGTATATGGGCAAAATTTGGGTAACCCTTTGGATGTACCACCATTTTTTTTGTTTTGTTTTCAAAATTGGATTAGATACTATGCATAATGCAAACAACCATGTAATTATTTTGAATTTACAATGTATTTACTATGTAATTGCACAGTAAGTACCATATAATTACAAGATGATTACATGATTATTTCTGCCTTTTACACAGCTTTAAAAGCAAAAGATTTTGTTGCAATTATTATTGTCATTTATTTCTAAGTGTTACATAGTAGGTAACACAATATTTATCATATAATCAACGAAGAAAGCAACTGTTATTGGCTATTTTCAGTTGCAAAATTATATTTAAAATTTATTGCACTTGAAAATTAGACATATATGCAGTTTTATTTGTCTAAGACAGCTGATTACTCTCAACATCATTCTGCTTGACAGTTATGATTGTGTGTTTTTATTTGGAGCTCTGAATTTCAAGTTTATTTTAAAAAAATTCCCAAGAAAATTTTGATTTGTCAATATGTGGAGATATTTGAGAAGTAAAGTGAAAATAATATTTATAAAAGTCAACACATCATCATAAAGCATATCATGCTATATATTTTAATTCTTTACTTTTACCCTTTTTTCAAACTTTTCAAAAATTATTTTTAACAGCAGTATTAGATAAGACAGAGAGTTATGTTATAGCACCCATTGCTGTCTAGTTTATTCTGACTTATACAAACCCTGTAGGAGAGATTAGAATTACCTCACAGGATTTCCTTCAGTATCACCAGTTCTTGATCACATGCTAGCTCAGGAAATAATTGAACATCAACCAATTGTTTTTGGTACAGTCAACCTGTTTATTCTATCCACCTTTTTTTAATGTTTTTTAATGTTTTTTGCATAGTTCAATAGTCTGTCCATGGAATATTTCAATCTTGCAAGTCAGGGATTGCTTTTTTTCTCCAATTCTTTCAGCTTGAGAAATGCTCAGTGAGTTCTTCCCTTTTGGGTTTCCAACTCTAGGTCTTTGCACACTGCATTATAATACTTTATTTTGTTCTCTTGAGCTGCTCTTTGAAATCATCTGTTTAGCTCTTTTATTTCATCATTGGTTCCATTCACTTTAGCTGTTCTTTGCTCAGGAAAAAGTTTCAGAGTCTTTTCTAACATTCATTTTGGTCTTCTATTCCTTTTCACTCTTTTCAATGATTTTTGGTTTCTTAATGTATGATGTCGTTGATGTCATCTCACAACTCATCTAGTCTTTAGTCCCTGGTGTTCAATGCATCAAGTCTATTTTTCAAATGGTCTCTAAATTTAGGTGGGATGTACTCAAAGTCATATTTAGGCTTTTGTGGACTTGTTGTAATTTTGTTCAGCTTTAATTTAAACATGCATCTGAGCAAGTTTCCACAGTCACTCCTGTCCTTGTTCTTACTGACGATATTGTGCTTCTCCACTATCTCTTTCCACAGATATAGTCTACTTGATACCTGTGTATTCCATCTGTCATGGTCCATGTGTATACTAGCTGTTTATGTTCTTGAAAACAGATATTTGCAATGAATAAGTCTTTGGTCTTGCAAAAGTCCATCATGCAATCTTTGCATGATTTCTATCACCAAGGCTATAATTTTCCCCTACAGATGCTTTTGTTTCCAATTTTCACATTTGAATCATCCATAATTATCACTACATCTAGATTTGATGTTTGGCTAATTCTAAATTGCAGAAGCTGGTAAAAATCAATTTCTTCATCTTTGTTTTTAGTGGGTGGTACATATATCTGAATAATGGTAATATTACAAGGTGTATGGGTGTTATCCTTGTAGATGTATGGATATTATCCTATAACTGACAGTATTGTACTTCAAAATAGATCCTAAAATGTTCCTGTTGATGATGAGTGTGACATTATCTTTCTTTAATTTGTCATACTCAGAATAAGTACATATGATTATCTGATTCAAAATGGCCAGTCCATTTCAACTCACTAATGGCTAGGATATCAATCTTTGTGTTTTCCATTTCATTTTTGAGAACTACCAATTTTCCTAGATCCATTACTTCATACGTTCCATGTTCTGATTATTAATGGACGTTTGCTTTTCTTTCTTCTCTTTTTGAATAATGCTACATGAGCAAATGGAGGTACCCAAAGCTTTACTCTATTCTTGTCATTAAAGTCACCTCTACCTTGGAGAGGCAGCTCTTCCCAATCATATTTTGCATGCCTTCCAACTTGAAGGGCTCATCTTCAAGCATATCAGACAATGTGTCTGTGCTTTTCATAATGTGGCTTTCTATCTATCTATCTATCTTTCTTTCTTTCTCTGTCTCTCTCTTTCTCTGTTTTTCAGAGGTTGGCTTGGCATGCCTTTCCTTCTAGTTTGACTTAGGCTAGAGGCTATGCTGAAAACTGTTAACCATGGATGACCCTCTTGGTATATGAAATACTGGTGGCATAGCTTCCAGCCTCACAGCAACACACAAGCATCCACAGTTTGGCAAAATCACAGATGAGGGGTTGGAGCGAAAGAAGAAATCCAAGCTGCACTGAAGGAATTGGTGAAAAACAAGGTTCCAGGAATTGATGGAATGCCCATGACATGCTTCAACAAATAGATGCCATGCTAGGGTCACTCATTCATTTATACCAACGAATTTGGAAGACAACTACCTGGCCCCCCAACTGGAAGAGATCATTATTTGTGCCCGTTCCAAAGAAAGGTGATCCAACAGAATGTGGAAATTATTAAACAATATCATTAATAACACACACAAGTGAAATTTTGCTGAAGATAATAACAATAATAATAATAATAATAATAAACTGTTGGACCAGTACCTTAACAGAAACTGCCAGAAATTCAAACCAGATTCAACAGAGAATGTGGAATGCGGGACATCATTGTGGATGTCAGATTGATCTTGGCTGAAAGCACATAATACCAGATAGATATTTACCTATGTTTTATTGACTATGCAAAGGCTGTGTGGATCATAACAAATTTTGGATAAAATTGCAAAGAATGGGATATCCAGAACACTTAATTGTGCACATGAAGAACCTGTACATATACCAAGAGGCAATTGTTAGAACAGAGCAGGGAAATATTGAATGGTTTAAAAATCAGAAAAGGTGTATGTCAGGGTTGTGTCTTTTCAATCCTTATTCAATATGTCATATCCTTATTCAATATGTATGCTGAACAAATAATCTGAGAAGCTGGACAAATAATCTGAAGAAGAAAGCAGCAACAGGGTTAGTGGAAAACTCATTAACAACCTGTAGTATGCAGATGGCATAGCCTTGATTTCTGAAAATGAAGAACTTAGTGATGCAGGTGCATGCAACCTTCAACATGACTACACCTCAATAATAAGAACATAAAAATCCTCACAACTGGACCAAGAGGTAACATCACAATAAATGGAGGAAAGATTGAAGCTGTCAAGATTTTCATTTTACTTGGATTCATCTTCAATGTCTATGGAAGCAGTAGTCAAGAAATCAAGCAACATATTACATTGGGGAAATCTGCTCCAAAGACCTCTTTAATGTTCTCCAGAGCAAAGATATCACCTTGAAAACTAAGGTAGGCCTGACCTAAGCCATTGTATTTTCAATAGCTTCATATGCATGTGCAAACTTCACAATGAATAAAGAAGACTGCAGAGGATTTGATGCATTTGAATGGGGTTGTTGATGAAGAAGATTGAATATACTATGGACTGCTAGTAGAATGAACAAATCTGTCTTGTGGAAGTACAGCCAGAATGCTCCTTAGAAATGAGAATGGCCAGACTTTGTCTTTAATACTTTGATCATGTTGTAAGAAGGAACCAGTCTCTGGAAAAGTTTATCAAGCTTGGCAAAGTAGAGGGTCATTGAAACAGGGCAGGATCCTCATCAACATGGATTGACACAATGGCTATGACAATGGCTCAAGTATGGAATTGTTGTTAGGATAGTGCAAGACCAGGCAGAATTTTGTTCTGTTGTTCATATGGTCATTTTTAGTCAAAACATACTCAATGGGACCTAACTGCTGTAGCATAGGGTTTCCAAAGCTGTAATATTTGTGGCAGAAAATTGCCATATCTTTCTTCTGAGGAGTTTCTGGCTGGTGATTTGAACTGCTAGCCTTTTGGATAGTAGCCAAGTGATTAACCACTGCACCACATGGTCTCCATATCATAATACAAGTTGTTATTAACATCTTATGCTAGTATGACCCATTTGTTGTAAAGAAGGATATATTATTATTAACTAGAATGCATTCTGATATTTTTTTTACCCTATATCCTTTCTATATTCCAGGATCTCATTTAGAATACCACATTACATTTAGTAGTCACATATCTTTAGTTTTCTCTTGACTATGACAGCTCCTCTGGTGGCATAATGCCTAAGGCATTTAACTGCTAAACAGAAGGCTGGCAGTTCAAATCCACTCCTTGGAAGGAAGGTTGGGCAATCTACTTCCTTAGTGATACTGCCTCTGAAAACCAAGGAGGGGTTGCTGTGAGTCAGATCCAACTCAACCGCAGTGCACGGCATTGTGTTATGACAACTCCTCCCACATTTTTTGCTTTGGATGACCTTGACAATTTTGAGTAATACTGGACAGCTATTTTATAGAATGTCCTTTAATTGTAATTTGACTGATGTTTGTCATTATCAGACTGGGTTATAGGTTTTTGGAACCACAGAAGTAAAATGTCATTCTTACAACATCACATCAGTGGTATAAGTCATTAATATGACATTCCCTCTGTTGATGTTAATGAGGATCACCTGGCTGAGAGTATTAGCAGACTCTTGATGGTGAAATTACTCCATTTTTCACTCATTTTTTATAATATTCACTATGCACAACTCACACTTAAGAGTTATAAACTTATAGTCAATATCCTTGAAGGCAGAATATCTACATAATTTATTTGAAATTCTTCTGCTTGGGTGACTCACCCACTTATCCATTCTCCACTACTTATTTATTCTATCATTTATTTGTATCAGTATAAACTCATAGCAATTTATTTTTCACTTTTGATTATAACCCAAAACTACTTTATTTACATTAGTACTCAATTTACTTCACATTTTTGTCTTTGGGAGCACTTTCAATTAACTCTTGTGTTCTTTTGACATATATCCATACTGTAGAATTTTTTTTTTTAATAATTTCCTTTATTCCTTCTATTACAAGATACTCCAGGCTCAATTTTTATATCTCCTGCCCTCCACTTTCTCCAAAATGTCTACATTTCTTTTATTGGAGAATGATTATAAACAAAGACTAGACCTAGGCAATTTGTTTGTTTGTTGTTAGCAGAGTGTCATTGTTCTAGACCCACATAGTTGAAGGAGTAACAAAATGGTAGTGTGTATAGTCATCTATATAT
>NW_006921918.1:1800483-1802933 GCF_000298275.1 Orycteropus afer afer
ATATATTCAAGAATCTATAGATATTTCTATGTGTAATTATATGTATCTCTGTTAAGCTAAACCTCTCTTTGCTTATTTTTAGTTGATGTATATTTATAGTAACATCCCTGTCATTAACCTGTGTCCCTATGGGAAACAATTTTATCAACTGGAGTATTTATGTACAGTTTTTTGTTGTTGCTATTTTTGCATTTACTCTTATAGACTCTATTAATGTTCAAAGCCCTTTACCTTAGCATGGTTTCTCTCATCCCATGTATTGAGATTGTTACATACATTTGAAATAAATTTAGATTCTTTTTCCCACTTTACATTTCATTCTGTAATCCCTCAATCTCACAAATAATTTATTTATTTATTTTTAAATTTGTCTACATTTAGGTTCATCTTTGGTGTTTTAATATTTGATAAATGCCTAACATAGTGCCTAATATCATACAGATTAGTTTCACTGCCCTAAAAAATCCATTGTTTATAACTATTCAATACCTCCCTCCCAACTCCTAGAAACCTCTGATCTTTATAGCATATCTATACAATGGTAATTTACCAACATCATGATAAATGGAGAGAAGATTGAATTAGTCATAGATTTCATTTTACTTAGACCCACAATCAATGCCCATAGAAGCAGCAGTCAAGAAATCAAATGATGTATTGGATTGGGAAAATCTGCTTCAAAGGACCTCTTTAAAATGTTAAAGAGCAAAGATGTTACTTTGAAGCCTAAGATGCACCATACCCAGGCCATCTCATTTTCAGTAACCTCATATACCTGTGAGAGCTGGACAATGAATAAATAAAACCACAGGAGAATTGATACAATTGAGTTGTGGTGTGGTGAATCATATTGATTGTACCATGGACTATCAGAAGAATGAACACATCTGTCTTGGAAGAAATACAGCTGGAATACTCCATAGAAGTGAGAATGGCCAGATTGTGTCTCACCTACTTTGGTTACGTCAGAAGGGAACAGAACCTAGAGACAGATATCATGCATGGTAAAATAGAGGGTCAGTAAAAAAAAGGATGGCCCTCAATGAAATGGATTGACATGAGGCTGCGACAGTGGGCTCAAGCATGACACTGTGAGAATGGCATAGTACCAGGGGAATGTTTCTTTCTATTGTATATAGGATTGGTATGACTCAGAACCAATTTAATGGCACCTAACAATAACAATACTTTTGTCTTCTCCTGAATGTTGTATAACTGGAATCATGTACAGAATGTCACTCTTTCAGACTATCTTCTTTCATTTGGCATTATTCATTTCAGATTCATCCATGTCATTTTGAATCTTGATAGTTCATTTTATCACTGAGCAATATGCTATAGTAGAGATTAGCCAGTTTGTTTATCCAGTCACCCATTGAAGGTTATCTTGGTTGCTTCCAGTTTTGGAAATTATGATTAAAGCTGCTATCAACACTAGCACTGTTCAGGTTTTTGTTTGGACATATATTACTACATCAGTTAAGTACTATTTAGAACTGTGATTTCTGGGAAGTATGTTTAAATACTGTTGTTTTTTGTAAGAAACCAAAAAAAAAAAAAAAATTCTTCTAATGTAAATGTACCATTTTGTATTCCCATTAGTAATGAATGAGAATTTCTCTTATTCCACATCATTATCAGAAATTAAATTGAGTTTAGAAATAACTATTATAAGTTATTATTATATATTTTTTTTTCTAATTTTGGTCATTGTGATAGTTGTGAAGTGTTATCTATTTGCCTTAATTTGCAATTCTCTAATGACAAATGTCAGGGAGAATAGATCACTTACTAAGGAAGACAGACACTTCCATTATTTATTTATTTATTTTTAAATATCCACTTATGGTAGAAAAATCTATGATTTTATCAAATGACTTTTCTGCATCAATTGATAAGATCATGTGGTCCTTCTCCTTTGTTTTATTTATGTGGTGGATGACGTTGATTGTTTTTCTAATGTTGAACCACTGGGAATACCTGATATGAACAAGACTTGGTCATGATGAATGATTTTCTAGATATGTTGTTGCAGTCTGTTGGCTAGGATTTTGTTGAAGATTGTTGCATCTATATTCATGAGGGATATTGGTCTGTAGTTTTCCTTTTGAGTGATGTCTTTGCCTGGTTTTGGTATCAAGGTTATACTTGCTTCATAAAATGAGTTAGGGAGGATTCCATCCTTTTCTATGTTTTTGAATAGTTTAAGTAGGATTGGTATCAGTTCTTCTCTGAATGTTTTGCAGAATTCTCCAGTGAAACCATCTGGGCCAGAACTTTTTTTAGTTGGTAATTTTTGATGACCTGTTCAATTTCTTCTTTTGTGATGGGCCTGTTCAACTTTTCCACATCAATCTGTGTTAGTTTAGGTAAGTGGTGTGTTTCTAGAAAACTGTCCATTTCCTCCAGATTTTCACATTTGTTGGAGTACAGTTCTTCATAGTATCCTG
>NW_006921918.1:1806928-1810365 GCF_000298275.1 Orycteropus afer afer
GGTCTGTGCAGTCTTTCTGTCTAGTCTGCCATCTTGCCAGAACTTCCAAAAATCTGTGATTTTAGAAGACTGTTTTCAAGGAGAGACCTCTGGCTTTTTCCATGGTAATAGATTTGTTTCTGTACCCAAGTACAACACAATTGCCAGTCATTCTTTGGTTGGCTGAGTCCACATGACTAAGTTCTTGATAATGGAATAGGAACAGAAGTGATAATCAAGATCTGAAGCTTAAGATATCTGGATGTGCCTTGTTCACATTCTTTTTTTACTTCCTCAGTTTATTACCTAGAAAACTCAATTTCCCAGCTGTCCTTTAAAGGAAACAAGCTCTTTTATCAACTGTGTGCAGCAGAGAGCTGTCTTACACACCCAGAGAGTTCATAGCAATTAATATATATATTTATATATATGAGAGACCCCAGGCAGGAAGTGACAGCTGGCAGAGGGGCAGAGAGCTTGAACACGTAAGAGGGAGAGCCCCTAGGCTGGAAGCTAAGGGAGACAAACTTGTCTTTCAGTTTCCCATACTGTGGTGGCATGTGTGTTGCTGTGAGGTTGGAGGCTATGCCTCTAGTGTTTCAAAAGCCAGCAAGATTGTCCATGGTTGATGGGTTTCAGTGGAGCTTCCAGCCTGAGACAGACTCAGAAGAAGGAAGACACCATCCACTTCTCAAAGGATTGGCCAGTGAAAACCTTATAAATAGCAGTGAAACACTGCCTGATAGATTACTAGACAACTTTATGAATAGCCCTGAAACATTGTCCTTCAGTGTCAGAAGATGAGCACCTCAGGTTGGAAGGCACTCCAGATATGACTGGGAAAGAGCTGCCTCATCAGAGTAAAGTCAAACTTAATGATACAGATAAAGTAGACCTTTCAGGACCTCTATTTATTGATGTGGCACAACTTAAAATGAGAAGAAAGAGCTGCAAACATCCATTGATAAATGGAACATGGAAAGTACAAAGTATGAATTGGAAGTTGTCAAAAATGAAACGGAATGCATAAAGATTGATAGCCTAGGCATTAATGAGCTGAAATGGACTGGTTTTGGCATTTTGAATTAGACAACCATATGATCAACTATGCTAGGAATGACAAATAGAAGAGGAATGGCATGGCATTCATCATCACAAAGAATGTTTCAAGATCGATCCCGAAGTACAATGCTGTCAGTGATAGGATAATGTCCATACATCTATAAGGAAAGCCAGTTAATACTACCATTATTCAAATCTATGCACCAACCACCAAAGCCAAAGATGAGGAAATAGAAGATTTTTACCAACTTCTGCAGTCTGAAATCGACCAAACATGCAATCAAGTTGTGTTGATTATCACTGTGACTGGAATGCAAAAGTTGGAAACAAGGAAGAATCACCAGTAGTTGAATAATTTGGCCTTGGTGATAGAAATTACCCTAGAGATCGCATGATAGAACTTTGCAAGACCAATGGCTAATTCATTGCAAATACTTTTTTTCAGCAACAAAAATGGTGGCTATACATGTAATCTTCACCAGGTAGAGTACACAGGAAGCAGATTGACTACATCTATGGCAAGAGGCTATAGAAAAGCTCAACATCTTCAGCCAAAACAAGGCCAGGAGTTGATTGTGGAACACACCATCAACTGTTCATATACAAGTTAAACTTGAAGTTGAAGACAATTAAAACAAGAGCATGAGAGTGAAAATATGACCTTGATTATATCCCTCCTGAATTTAGAGACCATTTAAAGAATAAATTTGATTCATTGAACACCAATGACTGAAAACCAGAATTGTGGAATGATATCAAGATCATTTATGAAGAAAGCAAAAGGTCATTCAAAAGACAGGAAAGGAGGGAAAGACCAAAATGGATGTCAGAAGATACTCTGAAACTTGCTCTTGAACAAAGAAACGCTAAAGCAAATGGAAGAAATAACAAGATAAAAGAGCTGAACAAAAGATTTCAAAGGGTAGCTCAAGAAGACAAAGTCAATTATTATAAGGAAATGTGCAAAGACATACAGTTAGAAAACCAAAAGGCAAAAAAACACTCAGCATTTCTCAAGCTGAAAGTGCTGAAGAAAAAATTTAAGCCTCGAGTTGCAATACTAAAACATTCTATAAGAAAAATATTGAATGATGCAGGAAACATCAAAAGAAGATGGAAGGAATACACACAGTATGTTGGTCAACGTTCATCCATTTCAGGAGGAGGCATATATATGATCAAGCACCAATGGTATTGAAGGAAGAAGTCAAAGCTGCACTGAAGGAAGTGGTGAAATCCAAGGCTCCAGGAATTGATGGGATACCCATTGAGATGTTTCAACAAACAGATGCCATGCAGTAGGCACTCACTCGGCTATGCCAGGAGATTTGGAAGACAGGTCCCTGGCCAACTGACTAGAAGGAATCCATATTTGTACCCATTCTAAAGAAAGGTGATCCCACAGAATGTGGAAATTATAGAAGAATATCATTAACATCACATGTAACTAAAATCTCACTGAAGATAATTCAAAAATTGTTGCAGCAGTATATTGACAGACAACTTCCAGATATGCAAGCTGGATTCAGAAGAGGATGTGGAATGAGGGACACCATTGCTCATGTCAGATGGATCTTGGCTGAAAGCAAAGAATACCACAAAGAAGTTCATTTGTGTTTTATTGACTATGCCAGAGCATTTGATTGTGTGGATAATAACAAATTGTGGGTAACATTGAGAAGAATGGGGATTTTGGAACACTTAATTGTACTCATGAGGAATGTGTACATAAAGCAGGAGGCTGTTGTTCAGGCAGAACAAGGGGACATTGCATGGTTTAAAATCAATAAGGGAGTGTGTCAGGGTTGTATCATTTCACCTTACTTATTCAATCTATATGATGAGCAAGTCATCCAAGGATCTGGACTATATAAAGAAGAATGTAGCATCAGGATTGAAGGAAGAACCATTAACAACTTGCGATATGCTGACAACACAACTTTGCTTTTTGAAAGTGAGGGTGACTTGAAGCACTTACTGATGAAGATTGAAGAATACTGTCTGCAGTATGGATTACAACTCAATATAAAGAAAATAAAACTCCTCACAAGTGGACTAATAAGCAGTATCACGATAAATGGAGAAAAGACTGAAGTTGTCAAAGACTTCATATCACTTGATTCTATAATCAGCACCACTGGAAGCAGCAGTCAGGATAACATATAACATAAAGCACTGGGCAAATCTGCTGCAGAAGACCTTTTTCAACTGCTGAAGAGTAAAGAAGTCTCTTTGAGGGCTAAGGTGTGCCTGACACAAGCCATGATATTTTCAGTCACCTCATATGCACATGAGAGCTGGACAATGAATAAGGAAGACCGAAGAAGATTTGATACTTTTGAGTAGTGGTGAAGAATGCTGAAAATAGCATGGACTGCTAAAAGAACTAGCAAATC
>NW_006921918.1:1811116-1816779 GCF_000298275.1 Orycteropus afer afer
TGTTGGCAATGATTGAGAGTAGAGCCCAAGAAAAATAATAAATAAGTTGCAGAATTTTTTTTTTTTTTTTTTTGCCTTTTCATAAGCTATTCCTTCATAAGTTGTTAACTCTTCTGGGGCCTGGCTAGCCTTAGGTTCATCAGGCAGGTTATTAATCAGGAATGATCCATCTACTACTTCCCATTAATTTTCTCTGGTCTTCCACACCAGGGGTCCACACGCAACCATCCATAACCTGGGTCTGTGCCCCAACTCTATGTCCTGGGTGCAGGATGGCTTCTGGAGGAGATAGCTCTCTGGTCTTAGTCCTTCCTCCCTCTCCAAAGTCTTCACTGCGACTGCCCCTACTAAAATATTTAAAAATACTTAAAGTCTCTCAGTATTGACTACGTTTTCCTTCCTTCTCTCCTTCTCTCATACATATATATATATATATATCGATGGCAAATCACAACAACAAATGTATATATATATATATATATATATATATATATATATATATATGTATACACACACACATATATGTATTTATATGTACACATGCACACGCACAGACACATAACCAACTTTTAAGACTCAATTTATTTTCTTTAGAAAGCATTTCTAGATGCAGTGTTACTGGGCTCCCATAGAATATTGTCCATACCTCATTATAACCAATTTTAAGTCAGTGTCTTTAAATGTTTCCTTCTCCTTCTAGACTGCTAACCACTGAAGAAAATAAACATGCCCTATGGAGTTACTTAATGAAGAATTAATATTTAGAAGTATACAAATTGTGGATAGCCAACATTCCTTAACAGGGGAGCTTGATCATGTATTATAATATTAAGCCAAAAATAATAAGATACAAAGTAATTGGAAAATACAAATTCTTATATCTGGATTCAAAATAACAATTTTACAAGGGCAGGAAAAGAGAGATTCAGCTTAACTACAGTTCATATAAAACGGCTTAGGAGATTTTGTTAACTACACAACATATGAGTCAACAATGCAACGTGACTGCCAAAATAAGCAATAAGCATCATGAAAATGTTCCATTTTGCCAGGCTCAATAAACATTATTTTGCTGTTCTGATGGTCTCTAATTAGGATAATTAAGAACTGAAGTGTCAACATTGGCCCAATCTACTAATTTCCTGATTGTTCATGGACTTTAGCCACTTCACATTTTGTTGTTCTAAATTCTGCCTCTCTTATCTTTTTATGCTGCCTAATAAAGATATATTACTTACTGTTTACTGTTTGTACTCACTTATTAGTTTATATTGATGTCCACATAGATGATGTGATAAGATATGCAATCATAAGAACCACCAAGAGGTAACAGTAATTTTTCCTTAACGTAAGTTGCAACTTCAGCCAAACAATGCCTTTAATACTTTCTGATCAACATTAAATTTGATCTGGTAAATAGAAACTATTCACTAAGACAGGGTACAATATTTTTAAGCATTCTCCCTCCAAATTAGTATAAATATATATATATATATATATATATATATATATGTATATTTAAACGGTCTATAGGGACAGACCACATTTCATTTGGAAAGATAGTTCCAAAGGTGGTTCAACAGAAAATAAAATATTAAAAAACAAAAACAAAACACAACAAAACAAAAAAACCTCTTAAAATTACATATGGAAAAGTAAATGGGTATAAAAGAGAAAAATTTGCCTAATTGTGTCTGGAACCTCAAACCATTAAATACTAATGTAACTATTGCTACTTACATTATTTGTAGGTAGATAATAATTGAAATTCCTCTGGTTATTTTTTATAGACATATTAGACTGAAAAATAATTCCTCCCCATATTGAATAATTTCTCAAAGTCAAGTTTTCTTATATAAATTTCAGAAGCAAAATATTTGTAATGCTTGGGTCAGTAGTTACTCTGATCATATAATTCCATTCAGTTAGTGAACCATTTTTCTATTTTAAAATATTTTATTGTATTATCAATGAAAATATAGTAAAGTTATATTCTCTAATAATCGTGATGATATCCTAAAATAATAAATAAGAAAAAAAAAAATTCAACTCCTGAACTCTTCCTTTTCTACAAATTCACTCTTAAATTACCTGTTACGTAAGGTCTTGGTGTTCTCCCAGGTTTTTGTATTTATAACCTCTCTCCATTTTCAAAAGATTGAGGATTTCATCTCACTCTTGTATCCTCTCTACTTCCATGTAATTTAATATAGAATTGTATCAGGTAAATGAAATAATAATAATAATAATAAGCACAAGCACACACAGAGACCCCTCTGTTTTCTCTATTCAAAACCATGAAAAATATGTGAATATATAGAAGTAAAAACAACATATTCAGAAATCCTTTCCAAACAAAATATAACATCAGAAATCACAAAAGCAAGGTCTATACCTTGGCAAAAATGATTAGATCATACTAGCATAAGAAAAAATAAACAAATCCTGAAACCTTCATGTCATTCAAATTTGTTTTCCTGTTGATTTAATTTGAAATGATTGGTTGATATATACATACATGTTTTTTTATTTATTCCATAGACTGTTAACAATCATTTATCATAACAAAACCCATGTTATAATCTGATCAAATCCTGAATGAGATGACTGACCATTAGTTTGTAGTACACTCTAGAATCCTTAATTTCCAAATCAAGCTTCTTGTTATTTCCCAGAAGCAGTCCTCAGAGGCCCATTTGAAATTCTATGAATGAATAATGTTGAGTATTTTACTTTTATAATGCTATTCAACTTCAAATTTTGCACTGAAAATAATCTTTGTACTTAAATTAGCTATGAAAATATAAAACTACACACACACATATACACAAAACATTTGCATGAATAGTATGAACATTAAAAGTAATTAAAATTAGCTTTACATAAAATTGAAATTATTCCCCCAAAGAATTAATTCATCAACCTATACACCAAAAAAAAGAAAAAAAAAAATTCACTTCCATCAAGTCAATTCTGACTCAGCCACCCCTACTGAGTTCTTTTAATCCTTATGGAAGCAGAGTGCCTCATCTTCCATGGGGTAGCTGGCGGGTTCAAACCACTGACCTTTTAATTAGCAGCCCAGGGCCTTAACCACTAAACCACCAGAGCTCCTTAACCTATACACAAAAGAATATAGTTGGAAAATATTCTTACATGACATATGAGAAATAGGAATATCCAAAGGTAATTTGGAATCTTCTTTAGCATGTTTGTCACACTATGGTACTCTCTTAAAGGTGATATTTGTTTGAATCTGAGTCCTAATATACATTATAACACAGATTGATACATGTAAAAAGAAATGTATTTAAACTGTCTAGAGGGACAGACAACATTCCATTTGGAAGGACAGTTCTGAGGACAGTTAAGAGGATAATGTGTTCTGGATCACTTTAACCTTACTCACTTTGAGTCTGATTAGAGTAGATTTCGATTTATGTGGTAGCTTACCATATAACTTATTGCCAGAAAAAGATAAATATCTAACATTTAAAAAAAAAAAAGTTTTATTGTGCTTTGGCTGAAAATTTGAAAAAGAGATTCATTTTATTCTTACCAGTTCATACATATTTGGTTTCATGGCACTGATTACAATCCCAACAATAAACAGCTCTCTTCCCTGTGACTATCCCTTCCCTTTGTCTTTCATATCTACTCATTCCTGTCTGTCCAGCTTTCCCCTTATGCAAATGCTGCCCTTCCAATCTCTCATGGTTGATGGATCTAAAAGGTGCATCTCCCTGGGGTAGGTGGGAGCATTTCCCTGGGGTAGGTAGGTGCATCTCCCTGGGTTAGGGGTTCTGGTTGTAGGCTGCTCTGGTTACCTAGTGCTGCTCTGACAAGAATATACCACAAATGGGATGGCCTTAACAAACAGGAGTTTATTCTTACAATTTGGAGGCTTTAGGTCTGAGTTCAAAGTGCCAAGCTCTAGGGGTTGGGTGACAGCCCCTCAACCTTGGGGTCCAGCTCTGCTTCCTGCTCCCAGCCCACTGGAGCTAGAGGCGTTTCTTTACTCAGACAGCTGCTGGCTGCTGAGACTGAAAAACCCAAAGTTGACAAGTAAAAAGGCACAGTCCCGATGTTACCAAACCACACAGCAGGCCATTAATTCAAGTCCATTGTAAGTCCCAAGGTCGGCAGAGCATGGCAAACTGCTCAACAAAGATATGGCTACATGCACGATCCAAGTGTGCCATAAGCTAGAGACCATTCCCAAAACTGTTTCTTATATACGGGAAGCAGACCACATACCCAAATGCAGCTACTCAGCTGCTCCCAGTAGATTCTACCATGGAGTTGATTACCAGTGTCATCATGGGGAATACTATATCCAGCTGCCCAGCCACTCAATCAGGCCCAGCCAAGTTGATACAAACTGGACTATCACATAGACCTTTCTACTGTTTGAGAGCTAATCCATGGAAGTGATTCCAGTTCCAGGACCCAAAGGAACCCAGGGCCATAGTCTTGGGGGTTTCACCAATCTCTATCTGACCAGTTATTCTGGTCATTTTTGTGTTTTGAATTTTGTTTCACATTTTTCCTCCCACTTTATCTGTTGTTGTTGTTAAAGTGGCTGTCAAGTCGGCCACTTTATCTAGGACCTCCAATTTTGATCCTTTTCTGAGTGGATGGCATTAGTAGTTAGGCACAATCTAGTTCTTTTGGTCTCAGGTTCATGAAGGCTGAGGATCCTGTGGTCTATCAGACCCTTGAACTAATTATTTTGATATGATTTTCATTTTCTTCACTCTTCTTTGCTCTAGACTAAGGAAGACCAACAGTTGCATCTTAGATAGCTACTTGAAAACTTTTAAGACCCTGGTGACTACTCACTAAAGTAGGATGTAGAACAAGATTTTTATGCACTGTGCTGTGCCAATTGAACTTGATGCCCCCCCCAAAACCATGGTCCCAAGACTGCAGGCCTAGTGACTCACTCCCTCAAGTTATTCGGTTGTTACTGAGCAGTTACTCCAAACTTGTCGCTTCTTACTTCTATGATATATATGGATATTTTGTAGCACAAATACACATGTAAGACTATCAAAAGCCAAATCTATCTATGGGCATGGGTATATTCCTGTCCGCCTATCCACACCTCTTCTTCTCATCTATTTATGTATCTACCCGTAGACTAGTGTTTGTTGTCATTGATAATGTAGTATTGTGTGTAATAGTATTTGCTTCTGTTGTCTACACCTTTTGTACACCTCTCTGTGTCCTCTTTTCCTGCTATTGTGCTGGTCATACATATTTGTTATATTGCCTTTCCCTTCACCCAAAACAACACATGACTCTTAACTAGTCAGAAATTTTCCCTCTCCTTCCCTCCCATCCCTGGCAACTAACAAAGTAAATGTCCTTTCCTGTGGAAACCTTTCCTTGACTTTTTATAATAATTGATTCATTCAATATTTGTCCTTCTGTGACTGACTTAAGGAGCTCTGGTGGTGTAATGCCTAAGGCATTTGACTGCTAACCAGAAACCTACCAGCTACTCCTTGGAAGAAAGGTTGGGCAATGTACTTTCATAGTAATACTGCCTTGGAAACCCAAGGAAGAGTCACTATGCATTGGATCTGACTCGACAGCAGTACGTTTTGTTTTGTTTTGTTTTGTTTTTGGTGACTGACTTATTTCATTCAGCATAATGT
>NW_006921918.1:1816999-1831255 GCF_000298275.1 Orycteropus afer afer
GTATTCCATTGAATGAATGTACCATAGTTTGCTTATGCATTCATCTATTGATGAACACTTAGGTTGTTTCTATCTCTTTGCTATAGGAAATAGTGCTGCAATGATCATGGATGTACATATGTCTATTCTTGTCCTGGATCCCACCTCTTTAGGCTATATTCCTAGTAGTGGAATTGCTAGATCAAATGGTATTTTTATTTACAACTTTTTAGGAAATGTCATACTGTTTTCCACAGTGGCTGTACCATTTTATAGTCCCACGAGCAATGTATGAGAGTTTCAATCTCTTCACACCCTCACCAACATTTGTTATTTTCTGTCTTGTTGAACTTTGCTATTATTGCTGGCATAAGATAATATCTCATGGTTGTTTTGATTTGCATCTCTCTAATGACTAATGATTTTGAGCATTTCCTCATGTGTTTGTTGACTGCCTGAATACCTTCTTTAATGAAGTGTTTGTTCATGTCCTTTGCCCATTTTTGAATTGAAATTTGTCTTTTTGATGTTGAGGTGTTGAAGTTTTCTACTAATTTTAGAGATAAGTCTCTTGTTGGATATGTCATAGCCAATGTTTTTTTTTTTCCACAACCTGTAGGTTCCCTTTTTACTCTTTTGGAGAAGTCTTTCAATGCACATAAACATTTAATTATTTAAAGGCCCCAGTCACCTAGTTTCTCTTCTGCTGCTGTGCATTTCAGGTTATGAATGATAGTTTATTTATCCCACAAACTGGGGCCCTAAGGTTTCCCTTTATTTTCTCTTTGATGAACATTATAGTTAGCGATTTTACATTTAGCTTTTTGATCCATTTGTTTTTGTGTATGGTGTGAGATATAGATCTTGTTTCATTTTTCTGCAAGCACATATCCAATTTGGCCAGCACCATTTGATCTAACATGTTTTAACTATTATGTTTTTAAAATCTTTTAAACCTGCAGAGTTATATCAAAATATACTTTTTTCCCCTGATATCTTGCTTGTTATAACTGTCTGCCTGAATGTATCATCACTAACAAGCATTTATTCAGCACTTTAAAGTGAGTTACCCTAATAGCATTATAATTTTTTTATTATTATCATGATAGATAAAGGATAGAATTAGGGGGTGGGGAATCAACACTTATACAAAATTGTGAACTCTGAGCTGAATAGAGTACATTCATCCTTCAAAATTATTTTGGCAACATCCCAAATGCACAAATCAAATTATCTTAAATAATTTTTTTTAGTATGAATGATAAAATAATGTTCCCCTGTATTGAAAATCAACATAATTGACAAACTTTTAGCTAGATTTAAAAAGAAAAAAAGATGGAAATTACTAATTACTAAGATCAAGAATAAAAGAGAGACCACATCACTAATCCTACAGAATTTAAAACAATTACAAGGAAATAACATGAAACAACTTTTTGTCAGCTAGTTAGGCAACTTAGATGCAATGCAAATATTCTTAGAAAGCCCCAAGTTACTAAAGTAGCATAAGAAGAAATAGAAAATTTGTATTGGCTAAGAAAGTAAAGAGATTGAATTAATGATTTAAAACTTTTCCAAAAGTAAAAGCTCAAGCTTTTCAGTGAATTCTATCAAATGTTTAAGAAGAACATCATGTTTGGTAAAGTAGAAGTCAATGAAAAAGGGGTAGACCCTTAACGAGATGAATTGGCACAGTAGCTCTAATGACATGCTCATATGTAGCAGTGATTATGAGAATGTCACAGGACTGGGCAGTGTTTTGTTCTGTTGTATGTAAGGTTGATATGAGCTGGAAGCAACTAGAGCATCTAACATTTAGATGTGATGAGCATCTAACAACAGCAACCCACATGTGAACAGTGCAAGAGTAAATTTCTATTGTTTTAAATGACCAAATCCATGGTGATTTGCAAAAGCAGTCATAAAAAACTACTATATTTGCTCATCTGTAAGCATTCTTTGACTCATAATATTTTCTCTTCTCCATATACACAATATACAAATAACTTATTTATCATTTCTGTGGACATTCCCTAGACTCAAGTCTCGTTGACTGAACAACTTTTGGGTATTAGAAAGTACAATCACCTGTGATTGATCATGGTTCATTTTTTCCAAAGATATACAATATTCTTGATATAATTGATCCTTTGAAGTAAGCCATAGGACTTCAATAGCTATTTTTCCTTTGGGTTTCTTTATAAATATGACATAGAACATGTAAAGGGAAAATAAGTCATTATTAAATCAATTAATCAGAAATTAGTTTAATAGTGACATTTTTTCTGAAAAAGGAAGCTAATTTTTCTACTTTAAAATTACATAGAAATACTAATGGAATTGATATTGGTGATATTTTTATGTTTTTTTGCAGTTTACAAAGCATTTCAACATATATTATGCATTTAGTCATCACAGCTACCAGGAAGGAAATATTTCTTCTTTCTTATGGGTGAGGAAATTGATATTTAAAGAGTCTAAATGATTTTTCTAAAGTTATACAAAGCATTTTAGTGTAAGGAATCAAACCACAGCTTCTGAATCCAAGGCTTCAATATTTAAACAAAACAAAACAAAATAAACAAAAGAACTTCAAAAGCTAACACCAGGAAGAGACTGGTAGTCTCAATCCCTGAGGCATCAAACATGATGACTAAGTCCTGCCAATTCTAACTGTCTCATTTATTCAAAGAGCTAGAATAGACAGCTCAGAAATCTTTGGGGACCCACTCCAAAGGCACCGGATTTGGCACTGAAAGCATCCCTAAAGCACAGATTGGAGCAGGAACAAGGAAAGGGAAACATTTACAGTGTACCACTTGTATTTTAAGGTCTTTTTTATTATGATTTTATTAAAGAGTTTGCAGTAGCATTAAGGGTCAGAACCAACCAAGCACAGAGGCCTCTGGGATAGAGGTTATGGCAAGTTAAAGTTTGGCCTATGGACATCAATAGCATCTTTCTGTGTTGTAAAAATAATAAAAACGGTCAGATGAGGCATCTGGGGATACTAAATCTAAAATCTGTATCTCTGCCAAAAGATGCAATAGAAACAGCCACTTCTCTCCTAACACTGCTGTTTGCATTGTCGTTGCCAAACTCACCAGTGTAATGACCATTAAAATAACATCTTTGGGAAAATAGTACAGTGTCAATGTTATCTATGAGTATGAGGAAACTAGAAAGAAGAAAATGGCACTCGTGACAATCCCTAACTGAGTAACTGTGGGGAATCAACACTTGTAAAAAAAAAAAAAAATCTAGCGTAAGAATGTGACTAAACAAAAGAAAACCTGTCTCAGATAAAAATAACTTTAGTCATTTAATTTAGGCACAGTTCAAAGACAGTGAGTGAAAAGATCTCATTGACTTATAAGAGTTATCTTCTGCATTTTTCAGTGTAATAATACAGAAAGTGCATTAAAGTGTGCTGAGAACATTCACTGATGATCTGAAAAGTTCCCAGTTCAACATTTTTTGACTCTCAAAATTGGTCACATAATGATCACATACTCCTGGAGTCTTGTCTCAGAAGCATGAGCCAATTCTTACCCAAAAATGCAAGATAGGGGATTTGTGTTCATAATTCGTGCTGTCAATGGTAGCAATATGCCCTTGAATCTGCCCTCACCTTCCTCAGATCCACAGATCATTTTGGTTGCCCAGTGACTGATTTCTCCCTATATTTCTACTCTTCAAAGCAATCTGTCCTCATGTGACATCTATGATGTAGGCCTCTAACCATCAGGGCTGTTTCTGCTTGAAATTTCACCTTGCATTTGATGCAGTTTAAAATTTTGACAATGATTCTCAAATTACATTCAAAAACATCTACCATTTTCACATCATAAACTGCTTTCTTATGACCTGGTCTTGGCATCTTCCTATGGATGCTTTTCTTCTCTTCTGTGACCTTCCTCAAATGAGCCACATTCTAATCTCTTGTTTAGATGATGGACTGATATGTTTTTTTTCCAGGTTAGATAACACCTTTTTTTTTAAAGCAATTTATTCAAATTCATTAAAGGACAGTACTATAATAACATGGAAAACCTTTAAAAAACCCTTAATATTAATTCTTTTACCACCTTGTTATTTTCTTCTTCATTCTTCCACAGCATTTTCATCATAATCCATATTATCTTATTTTTATGATATTATATTTCTTGGCAGTTTACATTGTAATTCTATATATACTCATTACTATCCAGTCAATTCTGACTCAAAGCAACCCTCTAGGACAGAGTAGAACTGGTCTTAGGCTGTAAACTTTATGGAAGCAGGTTGCCACAACCTTCTATGGAGAAGCTGTTGGGTTCAAATGGCTAAATACTCAGGTAGCTCTGGTAGCATAGTGCCTAAGGCACTTGACTGCTAACCAGAAGGCTGGCAGTTCAAACCCACCAGCCACTCCTCGGAAGGAAGGTTGGGCAATCTACTTCAGTAGTGTTACTGCCTTGGCAACCCAAGGAGGGGTCGATATGAGTCAGGACCCACTGGATGGCACATAACAACAACAACAACAGCCAAGTGCTTAATCACTGCATCACCAGGGCTCTTTGCATTATAATGCTATAAGCTCTCCACCTAACATTACATCATAGATAATATTCAAATTGAGTCCTTTTATCATAAGTATAATTTAGATATTTGAATTCTATTTACAGGAATCCTTGGGTGGTACAAATTGAAAGCACACAATTACTAGCTGAAAGGCTGGGAACTTAACCCACCCAAAGGTCCCTCAAAAGACAGGCCTATTGATCTGCTTCCAAAAGATCTTAGGAGATTGTCATGAGTTGGAATCAACTCACTAGCAACTAATAAAAATTCTATTTAAAATTATGATTTAGTATAAATTATATTTTCATAATATTAAAACTAGTAGAATTTATGTATTAGAATTTTTTAAGTAATTTAGATTTCAATTTTTTAACATTTAAGGAAAATTGACACTGACATGGATATATATAATCCCAGTGAGTGGACTCAAAAGGCTAAAAGTTATTAGCATTTTTAATTACTTTCTAAAAACTGTCATATTGTTTGCTCATGTGGTTACTTGTAAAATCATTTATTTTTCTATCATTTCCTGTATTAAAAGATATTGGGTATTAATAGATTTCTTACCTTGCATTCCTTAAGTGTATACCTTATGTGATTATGACATGCTTATCTTATACTGTTGAATTATTTGCTGATATATAATTTAAGATTTAAATAAAGAACAATCTATAATTTATCTTTCTACTAGTATCTTTGTCATGTTTTTTTAAAACTAATTCATTTTGTTCTTTTTGTTTCTGTTGAAAACATATGCAGCTAATATATAAGAAGTCATCTATAATTGTTCTTTAATTATTTATGTTCCAGAGCAGTTTAAATAGATTTTTTAAAAAATCTATTCATGTGCAGAAAGCATTGGCTTGTAAAATCACCTGAACTTGGTGCTTTATAAGACGTTATTCATTCATATGCATTTCCCATACTCCAATTTTTCATGTATTTAACTTTTGTATATATTGGTAGCACAATATAGATAACATATCTTTCCAAGAATAATACATTTCTTCTAAGTTTTCATATTTTTGTCAGTTTTTAAAACAATCATTTTGACACTTAAACTCCTTTGAATTTTTGGCAATCATTTGTGTTTGATTTCTAATTGTTTGTGTTTGTTATTTCACCCTTTAAGAATAAGAGATATAGGGATAGTAAAGGATACATGGAAACAGTATACACAGGGAGAAAGTGAGAAAGGTCACCTTGTAGGGATTGCAATCAATGTCATGAAACACAATGTGCATGAATTGTTGAATGGAAAACCAACTGGCTCTTTAAAGTTGACCTAAATTACGATTAAAAAATAAATAAACAGTTTAAAAATAAATAAGTCTGGCCAGTGGTTTACTTATTTTACATATTTACTAAAACAGGTTTTGAATTCATGCATCAATAGGAAGGCTTTTACCTCTGGTGACATAGTGCCTAAAGCATTTGACTGCTAATCACAAGGCTGGCGTTCAAACCCACCAGCCACTTCTCAAGGAAGATTGGGCTGTCTGCTTATAGACACAACCTTGGAAACCCAAGGAGGGGTCGCTATGAGTCAGATCCATGAGTTTGGTTTTTCAGACTTTATTTCTGTATTTATTTCCTTTTATGTTCTCATTTTTGTTAATTTTTTGAGTTGTTGTTGTTATGTGCCATCGAGTCTGACCTGACTCAGCGACTCCTCCTTGGATTTCCACGGCAGTATCACTACGGAAGTAGATTGCCCAACCTTCCTTTGGAGGAGTGTCTGGTGGGTTTGAACTGCCTGCCTTCTGGTTAGCAGTGAAGTGCCTTAGGCACTACGCTACCAGAGCTCTTATTTTTTTGAGTAGTGTATCATAGTTCTGATTTTAGCTCTGACTGATATTTTGTTTATATTCCATAAAATTATTATATAATGTTTTTATTACTGCTATTTTAAAAATATTCTTTAATTTAGATTTTTTTCCCCTAAGATTGTTTTTAAGTTTCCAAATATCTGGGTTTCATATATGGGATAAATAGACTGTCAAGCATAACCCAAATGCACAGACAGCAGAAGATAAACTAGATGAATGAGACCTTCTAAAAATTAAATTTTTATAAGCTTCCAAAGACTTTTCCAAAAGAGTCAAAAGAGAAACTGCAGATTGGGAAAAAAGTATTTGACAATGACATATTTTACAAGGGACTTATGTCTAGAATTTATTGAAAACTCCAACACCTCAACAACAAAAAGACAGATAATCCAATTAAAAATGGGCAGAAGACATGAATAGACATTTCACCAAAGAGGATATTCAGGTGGCTAACATACAAAAAAATGCTCATGATCATTAGCCATTAGAGAGATGCAAATCAAAACAACAAAGAGATATCATCTGGCCCCAGTACTAGTAACAGAGTTCAACAAGACAGAAAATAGCAAGTGCTGGCAAGGATGTGGAGAGATTGGGACTCTCATACACTGGTGGTGGGACTGTCAAATGATACAATCACTGTGGAAAGCAGTATGGCAATTCCTTAAAAAGTTGGAATTAGAAATACCATTTGACTTAGCCATTCCATTGTTGTTGTTGTTATGTGCCGTCGAGTTGGACCCGACTCACAGTGACCCCTCCTTGGGTTTCCGAGGCAGTATCACTACGGAAGTAGATTGCCCAAACTTTCTTCTGAGGAGTGGCTGGTGTGTTTGAACCGCCTGCTTTCTGGTTAGCAGTCAAGTGCCTTAGACACTATGCTACCAGAGCTCCTATTACCAGGTATATATCCTAAAGAAGTGAGAGCCAGGACAAGAACAGATATATACACACTCATATTCATTACAGCACTATTTACAATAGCCAAAGAATGGATGACCAAACTATGGTACATACACACAATGTAATTCTATGCAACCCTAAAGAATAAAGTAGAATCTGCAAAATGTCATATAATGTGAATGAACTTGGAGGACATTATGCTGAGTGAAGTAAGTCAATCACAGAAGGACAAATATTGTATTATCCTGTTATTGTAAAAAAGTAAAGAACAAGTTTATATATGGAAGGAAATTTTCTTTGTTGGTTACAATGGGTGGGAGGAGAGGGGAGGAAAAACTGTTGGATATGTAGAGACAAGTATTGATTTGGGTGAATAGAAGGACAATGTACCAAATGTGAGTGATCAACATGGTGGCATTGAGGAAAATGAACATAGAGAGGTGTATGGAAGGAACAGACAACAAAGATGAACCCTTTTGCAAGTACAGTACTGTGTTGTCAGTAAAGACAAACAAGGATATATGGGTGGATAGATGGATAGACAGGCTGAATTACTAGGTATGCCTATGCAGGGGGAATTTGCCCAAGACAACATATATGGTTGGGAGACAATGTTTCTACAAGTGTACAGGTATGTTCTGTAAGAATTCCAAGGTATATATAGTACAGCTGACAAGGGACAAGGTTGTAGTCACTTCTTAACCCCAGCCAGCTACCCAGAGGGATCAAATAGTTGGACCTGTGGACTCAGGACCATAGTCGCAGGAGACATCAAGCTCATTTTCCATAACATACTACACAAAACATTGTTCCACATTCTACTTTGGCAAGTAGTGACTGGGATCTTAAAAGTTTGCAAGCAGCCGTATAGATGCAATCATGAGTCTGTCCTTAACCAGAGCAAAGAAGAATGAAGAAAAACCAAAGACACATGGAATCAATTAGTCCAAGGGACTGGTAAACCATGCAATCCTCAGCCTATATGACTCTGAGACCAGAAGAAATAGATGGTGCCTGGCTACCACTGTCAGTCACTCAGAGGGGATCTATATAGGAGATCCTAAATAGAGTTGGAGAACAATGTGGAACAAAACTCAGAATCAATAAAAGAAAAAAAAAAAAAAAAAAAAAAACACCATGTTTGCTGGTCTGATAGAGCCTGATGAAACCTCTGAGACAGACTATGGCCCCTAGCCACAATTCCAGCCACAATTCAGGTCTGGAATTGAACTCAGCCCTGTGGCTTCCTGCCAAACGAAAGACAGGCAAATGAGCTGAACATTTACATTAGGTAGATGCACTCCTTGGAGAGACAATCATGGGAGAATAGAAGGGCTGTGTATGTACAGGGAGACAGCTCAGGGAGCAGGAGTGCATGGTGAGAAGGACACAGGGAAGAGGTAACTATGGGGAGGAAGTGGGATGGGAGCTGTTGCATTGTGGTAAATTGTAGTCAATGTCATCAGACAAGGTGTTATGTGAGCTGCTGTATAGAAAGTGAATTTGCTCTGTAAACTTTCACCCAAATCACAATAAATGAAATAATAATAATAATCATAAACCAAATAGTTATGAATAAATATAGCTTTTAATATGTATTCATAACTCCTAGCTTTATTGTAGGAGCATAGTGCCTAAGGCACTTGACTGCTAACCAGAAGGCTGGCAGTTCAAAATCACCAGCCACTCCTCGGAAGGCAGGTTGGGCAATCTACTTCCGTAGTGATATAGCCTTGGAAATCCAAGGAGGGGTCGCTATGAGTCAGGTCTGACTCGACGGCACATAACAACAACAACAACAACAACAGATTTTTGTATTGAATTTATAATGTACGTTAATGCATGCTCAATCTTTATAAATGTTTCTTGAGTGCTCTGCATTTTTCACACTAATATTAGAACCATAAAGACACCAAAACCACAATTGATCTGCAAAATAAACAATTTACGAGATGAGTTTTAAAGGCAAAAAATATAAACCACAATAAGGATAAAACTTTCAGAATTGTATTTTTTGCAAATAAAGTCATTAAATTCAAAAGTCTCAAAACATTAAAAAAATAAAAAATGGAGAAAAATAATATATTATTAAGGTGTATCTCACCTCACATGTAAGCCAAAGAAACGTCAAGATAATCAACAGTAAGTAATGCTGAGCAGGATATTGATGATATAGACATAAAACCAGTAGTACCAATTTGCCAAAACTATCACATTTTGTAGAATAATTCCTTAGTTACTCATGTGGCTTAAATAATTGAGACTTAGAATAACACCATGGAAATGGTGTCATGCAGGGGCATATTTGAAAGGAACTCTGGTGGTGTAGTGCCTAAAACATTTGACTGCTAACCAGAAGCCTGGCAGTTCAAACCCAACAGCCACTCCTCAGAAGGAAGATGGGACAATCTACTTCTGTAGTGAAACTGCCTCAGAAACCTAAGGAGGGGTGGCTGTGGGTTGGATCCAACTTGATGGCAGAGAATTAGAATGAAAATTTTTTTAAAAAGTAAAACTTTGCTTTTGTCAAGCAAATGCCAACTGATGTCTTCATCTCCTGCTGTTTGAGGGTAATCTCTGTAGTGATTTAAACAGAATATTTCTGGGAGAATTTGGATACCAGGCAGAAAACGGTAGTATAAGCAATGTAGACAAAAGTTTTACAGAAATAAATCCATAGTAAAGCTACAAGCAAATACTAGTGAATAGTCCCACATCTTGTACGTATTACCATGCATATATATTACCATGAATAGAACTCAGTAGGATGTCCAAGGATGTAATCTTTACAGAAGTAGACTGCCACATCTTTTTCTCTCAGGACATCTGATGGGTTGGAACTGTAGACCTTTTGGTTAGCAGAGGAGCACTTAACCACTGCATCACCAGGGATCCTAGGTCTAGTAATAAGTTCATATGAACAGTATTTGGTAAATTATGTATTTTTATTTTATTTTTGTTTTAGTAATAAATGTATTGATACTTCATAATAATAAATTAAAGTCAGTTTTATTAGAGGTATTTATATAAAATGATAGAATGATAACAAATATTGATTATGATGCTCGAAATATTTTCATCCAAAACATATTTATTTTTCTTTACCAAAAAAAAAGCCACATTCACTACCATCACGTTGATTCTGACTTAGCAACCCCCATTGGGTTTCCAAAGCTGTAAATCTTTACAAAAGTAGACTGCCTTATCTTTCTTCTGCAGAGTGGCTGGTGGGTTCAACCAACTATCTTTTGGTTAGCAACCAATTGCTTTAACCACTGCATCACCAGAGCTTCTTATTTTTATTCATAAACTTGTAAATATCAACTTGTGAATAAAACAGACAAATATCCTGCACTTATGGGATCTCCTCTGTTTACTGGGGAGGATGGTAAAGAATAGTAAATGTAAAATATGAGACCAAAACTGAAGTGATTTTTTCCTTGATTATCTCCTATTTTCTTTCTATTTCAATGACATTTCATTTATTTTTATCTGTTAGATCTTCATTAGTATATTTTAGTCAAACTCTTAAATCTTCGTTACTACTGAAAAAACTATTTAATCAAAATGGCTTACTTCCAAGTTGTTAGATTGAAATATATTTTTGTGATCTCCAGACCTCCTTCCCTCTCTCTTGACCTCCCCTTACTCTTTCCCTTCCTCCCTCTCTCTCCTTCTTTCCTTCTCTTTTAAATTTTAAATTGATTTTAATATACTGAGCTCTGGTAATTGCTAAAGGTGGAAGATTTTTTTTTTTTTTAAGATTTTTAAAACAGGTATTAGAGATGAACTCCTAATACCTAGATATTCCCTGTGAGTCTCCTTATTTGGAATTTTATTTCCATTTTATTTTCCACAAGAGGCTTTTCTGTGACTTAGAGGGAATGACTTCAAGGTTCAGCACCTTAGGTATCAAGAAGATCAAGGAAGAAATACATTGAGCATTTTGATCCTTCTCTAGTATACATTACCACCTTACTATATTTTGGACATTTTTTTTTTAAAGCAATGTGTCTTTGTTGTGGTGGTTGTTTTTCATATTGGTGGTAACAAACACATGATTAGAATGTTTTTCCTCTACATGAATTATAAGTTTCTGTGATTTTGTGAACACCCTAAAATATTAAAATAGTAAACAAAAGTCTCACATCACAGTTTCTTGTCAAGGTCTCTTTCTTTTAATATGATTTACTGGAAAATATATTTTTCATCTATGTGATGAAATATGGATAAAGCAAAATCCAAGAACTAAAATATGAAGGTTGACCATTTGTTTTGTCATCATGGAAATTTCTAAAATGTATCTGGCTTTGCTGAATTACAGACACCAGTGCATTGTCCGTGTTGTCTCCTGGATGTCATTTATTTGTAGCTGTAGAAATCTGTTATCAATTGTTACATTTTTAAGGAAACTGTTTCTTTATAGTAATATTTTTTATGAATCACCTAAAATCATTTAGTTTGTAAAATGTGATTTACATTGTGTGACAAAAGAGAGGACATGAAATGGTATATATAGACTTCATCTAAATCAATATTTTCTACGAGTATTTTTGAATTTATCTTTGCCAGTTTTCCTTAGGAATTAGATCTCCATGTTTAAATCTGCAACTTATGAAGCTGGAATTTCTTCCCATTAGAGATTCAGTAATAACTTTGTAATTAGTGAAACCATTGTCACACTGCATTATCAGCAAATTGAACACATGCATTATATTGAGGAAAAATAATAATAAAAAAAAATCCTTGATAGAAACATAACTGTCCCATTAAAGTCTTGATTAACTTTATAACAATAATGTGGCATCATTTTACTTTTATAAATTAGCAGACAAATTGGAAATATATCAAACACTGGTCTTGTATCTTTACAGAAGGGAAGGATGCTTAATTAAAATAATATAAAGCTGGCAACATTAATTTTTTATGGTGAGGATTTAGCTACTTCCTTCAAAATGTGAAGCCAAAATTATATTTCAGCAGTTTTATGTTAAATGTTTCAAGAAAGCCATACGGCCCCTGGGCACTGCATGACATACAGTAGTATCAGAAACAATTGGTGTGTGTAATGACAATTATGAGCATCCATTCCAGATGAGCTGACCCACCCTGATTCCACCCTGCTGCTCCTGTTTGGTCAGCAGGTATCTTTCACCATCTGTTTCTCTTGTAGCAGCTGAATCGTTTCTCTTATTGTGCACATAAATGGTGAAGCATGCTTAATATGAAATATAGCTTGTAGGTCATGGGATATTCTAAGTATTTCTGTTTAATTTGGTAAGACTAATTTTAGCTTCGCATGCATTTTCCTTTGGTAGTATGAAACGAATTTCTGTCCTGAGTATAATCAGACCAAGGCATGTAAATTTTTAATAGGGACCATACATGTAATTACAGAGATTGCTATAATTTACTGTTTGTATTATTAACATCTTTATGATGATATAATAATCATTCCTTTAACTAATTGCTTTGTATGATTATTAAACTGGCCATGAAAACCATCAAGCCTCTAGGAAAACATATAGACCTTATTGACTTAAAATTGAGACTTGATTCCTCATTGTGCTTTGTCTTCCTTCAAGGATAACCAACATTTACTTTTTTTTTTTTTTTTTAAATTGTATTAATAAGTTTAGCTTTTGTATTTTAATAGAACCTAAAATGTTATTGTAATCAGAAAGGAAAGAAATCTGTTCCTCTTGGTTTGGGCAATGGAGATAAGAAACTTAGTCTGTAGGGCAAGTCACCACGTGAGCACTAGGGCAGAGGTTTTTGTTGTTGTTATATGCCATGGAGTCAGACCCTACTCATGGTGTGAGAGGTAGGCAGGATAAATGGCTCATTCTGGAGGGAAGAAAGGGAACAGCTGATACTTAAGCCTAGCCATTATCAGCACCATTTGTAAAAACATTCAAGAAATTACCAAAGCAACATTTCCAAAATACTTCAGCAAGTTTCTATTTTTTTATTATTATTATTATTTCTATGCAATAACACATCATAGGAAATCAAGAGTTCTTTCCATAGGTACTTTTGTAATTGTGGATTAATAATTGAAAATCCATACCATTAACATGGCCTACCAGGTTCCTGCATGATCTGGACTGCAGCAATTCTGTAAACTCCTTTTTCATTATTGTCTTTCTCATTCACTCATTTCCACTCACAGTAGTTTCCATATTTGTCCTTGTACATGCCAAACATACCCCTAGTCTCCTAGCCTAAGGGTCTTTGCATTGTTACTTCTTCTGCCTGGTTATTTTTACCCCAGATATTTCACAGCTTACTCCATCATGTCCTTCAGGTTTTTTATTTTGTTTTGCTTTGCTTTTGTTTTTAATCAAATTAATATTACCAGTGAGGCTTTCTTTGACTACTTAGTGTAAAGCAGGGTCCACTTTCTCTCTCTCTCTTATACTGCTTTCATTTTCCCCAGGCCTACCCCAAGTATCTTCACATATACACACACAGATATTTATTTGTTAGTTTTCTGAAATACCTTCCTGGAATATAAACTTCATGAGGCATAGGTTTTACTGCTTTGTTTACAGTACAGTGTCCAGCTCCCAGAACCTCGCCTGCCATGTAGACACTAAGTAAATAGCTGTTACATCAAGGAAGTAATTCAACTTTCACTTAATCAGTGACTTCTTTGTGCAAACATTACGCTAAAGAGAGGATAGAGAGAATTGTGTTGAATAAGACACAGCTTGGTCCTTGTGCAGATAAATTCCTAGATACAAAATCATTTTATAATTTGCTAAACCTGTACTCTATTTAATCTCTATACCTTAATTAAAGGATGGAACTCAATGATCTCTAAAATTTCTTTTGAATCAAAAGTTCTGTAATATTATTATTCTAAAGTCAAGTGAAATAGTCCAGATCCTATTTCATTCACCCCTATGCCACTCTTCTAATTTATTTCTCTCTAATATAAATTGTAATCTAAAATGTTGTTGTTGTTGTTAGGTACC
Source organism: Orycteropus afer afer (assembly GCF_000298275.1). Taxonomy (NCBI): domain Eukaryota; kingdom Metazoa; phylum Chordata; class Mammalia; order Tubulidentata; family Orycteropodidae; genus Orycteropus; species Orycteropus afer. Next base: position 1,831,254 of record NW_006921918.1, read on the forward strand.
GT
>NW_006921918.1:1831811-1833731 GCF_000298275.1 Orycteropus afer afer
TTGACAACCTCAATCTTCTCTCCATTTATTGTGATGCTGCTCATTGGTCCAGTTGTGAGGATTTTTGTTTTCTTTATATTAAGACGTAATCCATACTGCAAATTGTATTCTTCAATCTTCATCAGTAAGTGCCTCAAGTCATCCTCACTTTCAGCAAGCAAAGTTGTACCATCTGCATATCTCAGGTTGTTAATGATTCTTCCTCAATCCTGATACCACGTTTTTCTTCATACAGTCCAGCTTCTCAGATTATTTGCTCAGCATATTGATTGAATAAGTGTGGAGAAAGAATACAACCCTGACGCACTCCCTTCTTGATTTTAAACCATGCAGAGTCCCCTTGTTCCCTTTGAAAGACAACCTCCTGCTCATGGTACAGGTTCCTCATGAGTACAATCAAGTGCTCAGGAATTCCCATTCTTCTCAATGTTATCATAATTTGTCATGATCCACACAAACATATGCTTTGCATAGTGAATAAAACACAAATAAACATCTTTCAGGTATTCTTTGCCTTGAGCCAATATCCATCTGACAACAGTTATGATATCCCTTGTTCCACGTCCTCTTCTGAATCCAGCTTGCACCTCTGGAAGTTCTCTGTTTTCAAAATACTGCCACAACCATTTTTGAATTATCTTCAGTAGGATCTTACTTGTGTGCAATATTAATGATATTGTTCTATAATTTCCACAATCTCTGGGATCATCTTTCTTTGGAATGGGAACAAATATGGATCTCTTCCAGTCAGTTGGCCAGGTAGCTGTCTTCCAAATCCCTTGGCATAACTGAGTGAGTGCCTCCAATGGGGCATCCATTTGTTGAAATATCTCAGTTGGTATTCCGTCAATTCCCGCAGCCTTGTTCTTCACCAATTCTTTCATTGCAGCTTTGACTTCCTCCTTCAGTACCATTGGTTCTCAATCATATGCCACTTCCTAAAATGGATGAAGATCAACCAGTTCCTTTTGGTACAGTGATTCTGTGTATTCCTGCCATTTTCTCTTGATGTTTCCTGCATCATTCAATATTTTGCCCGTAGAATCTCTCAATATTGCAACTCAAGGCTTAATTTTTTTTTCTTCAATTCTTTTAGCTTGAGAAATGCTGAGCGCGTTCTTCCCTTTTCATTTTCAAACTCCAGATCTTTGCACATTTCATTATAGTAACTGGTTTTGTCTGCTCTAGCTGCTCTTTGAAATCTCCTGTTTAGCTCTCTTATTTTGGCATTTCTTCCATTGGCTTTATATTCTCTCCACTCAAGGGCAAGTTTCAGAGTCTCTTCTGTCATCCATTTTGCTCTTCTCTTCCTTTCTCGTCTTTTGAGGGATCTCTTGCTTTCTTCATGGTTAATGTTCTTGATATCCCCCCACAATTCTGGTTATCGGTCGTTGGTGTTCAATGCATCAAATCAATTCTTTAGATAGTTTCTAAATTCAAGAGTGATATATTCAAGCTCATATTTTGGCTCTCTTGGACTTATTTTAACTGACTTCAACTTCAAGTTGAATGTGCATATGAGCAGTTGATGGTCTGTTTCATAATCAGCTCCTGGCCTGGTTTTGGCTGAAGTTATTGAGCTTTTCCACTGCCTCTTGCCACAGATATAGTCAATCTAATTCCTGTGGTGCAGTCCATGTGTAGAGCCATCATTTGTGTTGTTGAAAAGAGTTGTTTGCAATGAACAAGTTGTTGGTCTTGCAAAATTCTACCATGTGAGTTCCAGCATTATTTCTGTCACCAAGGCCATATTTTCCAACTACCGTTGATTCTTTGTTTCCAACTTTTGCATTCGAGTCACCGGTGATAATTAACACATCCTTATTGCATGTTCTGTCAATTTCAGACTGCAGAAGTTGATAAAATTCTTCAATTTCCTCATCTGTGGCTTTGGTGGTTGGTGCATAAATTTGAATAATA
>NW_006921918.1:1834129-1849291 GCF_000298275.1 Orycteropus afer afer
TCAGATGATGCACCTCTTTCACAGTCCTATTCTGAGAGCCTTCTAACCTAACCAGACTATTCATAAAGTTGCACGGTAATGTATCAGACAGTGTTTCTTTGCTATTCATAAGGTTTTCCCTGACCAATTCTTTGAGAAGTGGATGGCCTCTTCCTTCTTCCTAGTCTGTCTCAGTGTGTAAGCTGGGATGATACTGTGCACCATGTGCATCCCGCTGGGTTAGAAACACCAGTGGCTCAGCCTCAAAACTCACATCAACATGTCACCATGATAGAACAAACCGACAGACAAGTTTGTCTCTGTGTTGGAAACCTCTCGTACCACAGTTACCTGGGTCATTGTGGCTGACTCCTTTTTAGTCCAGATTCCTAGACCTTTTAATCCCCTTTCTCCTGCTCTCCCGCCCTGCTGCTTTGGGTGTGCCTGAGTTCCTCTTATTTTATCTAAAATAAGCTGCCAAATTTCCAACTCCAAAGTTGTGTTCAAATTCTACCCTGTTCTGAGATCACTCTGGTCAACAATCTCCAATTGAATCCTACCTACTTTTAAAACTGAGCTAAATACCTCTCCTCTATAAAACTTGACTTTATCAAACTAGTTCACAGTGATTAAAATGAGACCATGCCAATTAGTCTCTTCAACTTATCAACATTTACATGAAAAATTTAATTAACTAGACCTAGAGATACTGCTCCTTGATCAAGGCCTCTAGCTAGTTAATAACAACTTTTGCTTAAGCATGTGTCTCTATGCTCACAATATAGAAAATTCTGCCTACACCCAGAAGAGGAGCTCTTGTGGTATTACTATAAGGCATTTTGGCTGCAAATCAAAAGGTCAGTGATTCTAGCCTACTAGCAGTTTGCAGAAGAAAGATGAGACAATCTGCTTCCATAATAACTTACAGCCTTGGAAACCCAATCGTGGATGTTAGTGAGTTGGAATCAACTCTATGTCATTGAGTTTTTGTTTGTTTGTTTATTTGTTTTTGGTACATGGAATTCATGTATTCCTTTGTACTCTTAATCATATTTTAATTATAATCATTCAATAATAGCTAAAATATAGTAATAGCTAAAATAGAATCTCTATGTAGAAATAACCTGGAATTTTGGCTTATTATAAATTTCAAAGTTTTTAAAATAATTTTTTTTTCAATATATTTTCATTTTTTGTAATATTTTTTTGGGAAAAAATGAGTTATTGATTAGATTTTAATTTACAACACAGATTATCATATTGTGACTCTGGGAAATATTGCACACTCTAATATGTATGTATCAGTATATGTTTCCATGTATTTTTAACATAATAGTGAGCACAAGAAAGACACAGTTAAATCTTTGTGTTTATGCCAAGTGTGTTTTAAAGATTTTTTTCTATCAGTTTTCATTTTTTTAACCTCTAAACAGTAGTTTATCTGTAAAATCCTAACTTATTTAACTAAGCATCTATGAATTTTTTGATATAATTTTTAATTTTTGTCATTATTTTTACAATTCATATATACCTAGTAAACATTCTTAAGACTTCCTGTAAGTGGTATTGCAGATACATGGATATATGTGGGTATATGTATTTATGATATATGACATATTTGGATATATGTATTTTCTATTCTGTTGGTAATGAAACTGTATCTTTGATAAAAATTCAATCAGTTTATTCTTCCACAAAGTGTGCTTGAGAATATCTTCTTCTGCACAAATATGTGGAGAAAATCTTGCCAATCAGAAAAACTCAAATATGAGTGAGATTTAAACAGTTTTTCATCAATTTATGGGATATTTTTCTGTGAATGAGTGTGTGTGTGTGTGTGTGTGTGCATGCTACATATTACAGACCTTGGCTGATTTTTCCATTGATTTAATCATTTTTCATTTTAAATTTGTATGAACTCTTTGTAAACTGAAGATATTAGCTTTGTGTCAAGTGTTGTAAATATGTTTTACCAGTTGTCATTGGCATTCACTTCTTTGAGATTTAAGACACCTATTGAAAGTAAGGCTGTGAAAGCTATGAAAAATTAAGTGGATATCTGAGGCAATTATTCAGACTAGTCTATCCAGGAAACAAATTAAAAGCTCAATTATTTTGATATTTCAAAAGGAAGTGTTAATTTGACTCTTTTTTTTTTTTAAGCAAATAAAAAAACTGGCTCAGTTATCTTTTATCTGGAAGGAAATGACATAAATAATATTTAATAGCTTCTGCAACATAGTTCATATATAATTTAGATACTAGAGTTATCACAGAAAACCTTTTTTTTCTCTTCTGAGCTCTTGGTCACCTCTTTAAAATAGTTGTTTTTTGTTACTGGAACATGTTTCAAAAACCCGTATGTCATAGTTATTGTTGTTGTTAAATGCCATCAAGTTCACTCTGACTCACAGAAATCCTGTGAACAACAGAACAAAACACTGCCTGGTCCTGTACCATCCTCATAAACCTTGTTGTGTTGCAGCCCATTGTTGTAGCTACAGTGCAAATCCATCTCATAGATGATCTTCCCCTTTTTTGCTCTCAACCAAGCATGGGTACCATAGGGATAGTGACAATTACTCACTGCTGTTGAGTCAGATCCAACAGATAGTGACCCTTCCTTGGGTTTCAGAGGTGGTATCACTATGGAAATAGATTGCCCAACCTTCCTTCGGAGAAGTGTCTGGTGGGTTTGAACTGCCAGCCTTCTAGTTAGCAGTCAAATGTCTTAGGCAGTACACCACCAGAGCTCCCATGACAATTAAATAACCTCACTTAAAATGAAAGAAAAATTCCTCTTAGGAATTAAATATTTAGCAGAGAAATAACGGTGAAAATTATGGTGACAAATAAAAAACATTTGCTGTTGTTGTTACATGCCGTGAAGTCGGGCCCAACTCATAGCGACCCCTCCTTGGGTTTCCAAGGCAGTATCACTATGGAAGTAGATTGCCCCATCTTCCTTCCAAGGAGTGGCTGGTGGGTTTGAACTACCAGCCTTCTGGTTAGCAGTCAAGTGCTTTAAGCACTATGCTACCAGAGCTCCCAACATTTAGAATATATAAAGACAAACCAAACAGAAAGGGAATTCTTTCTCTCTCCCTTGCTGAATCCATCTATTCGTACAGATACTTACAAATAGCAAAACAACCCAATGGAAATACTTAAAGAGTATATACTAAAATATACAAGTATATATGAATCTGTATATACCTAAAGAAAAAGAAGGGAAGATAAAGAATTCTATTTCTATTTGACACGTTTACAAGTTTTAATTTAATTTTTTGCTTAATTACTTTTTTTTGCTTTATTACTTTTTCCTAAATATTTAATATTTAATTGTCAAGATACAGACTTTATATTGAGTTAATTAATTATTGCTGTTTATGTGCATACAGGAGATTGACACCTTTCCATATGACCATAAACAACTATTTTCAAGAGGTGATCAAGAGCTGAGATGAGAAAAAGACCTCTAGGAGGCCTGCAAACTATCTAAATTATATATGAGCTATGTTTCAGAAGCCATTAAATATTATTGATGTTATTATATTCCAGATAAAAGACTATATATAAATATACATATATTCATTAATATACATGTATACAGAGAGCAACATCTTGTGTATAAATATTTTCAGGAAATCATTTAAAATGTACTCTCCATAAGTAACAAATCTTCTGCAAAAGACTGAAGTGTTGAAGTGAGAAATGTCTCTTTGAAGACTAAGGTGTGCAATGCAAACTATGGCATTTTCAATCGCCTCATATGAATGTGAAAGCTGGACAATGAATAAGAAAGTCCAAAGAAGAGTTGATGCTTTTGGGTTGTGGTGTTGGTGAAGAATACTGAAAGTCCATGGACTTTCAGAAAAACTAACAAATCTATCCTGAATGATGTGCAGCCAGAATGCTTCTTGGAAGCGAGAATGACCAGACCTCACCTACTTTAGTCATGTTGTCAGAGGGACCATTCCTTGAAGAAGGATATCATGCTTGGTAAAGTGGAAGGTCAGCAGAAAAGGGGAAGGCCCTCAATGAGATAGATTGACACCATGGCTTCAATGATGGGCTCAGGTATACTGAGGATTGTGAGGCTGGCACAGGAATGGGCAATGTTTCCTTCTGTTGTACATAGAGTCACCACCATGAGTTGGAACTGATTCAACGGCAGCTAAAACAAACAACAACATAAGTAGCAAATAAATGGGAAGAAGACTTATATGAAACTAGAAGTAAAGAGCAACAAAATAGAAAGTAATATGCACTAATAAATATTATTTAAAAGGAAAATTTTCAGATGAACTCTCACGAGAATCAACACTGTTTCCTAAATACAACCTATCATGCTGTTCTACAGAGTTTCCAAGCCAATGAAAATGGAAATAAAATTTTTCATCAATTAAACTTATAGTCAACATGGGGTATTTAGAACTTATATGTAAGGACCAGAAAAGGAGGTGGTGTAATTGAATTTCCATCAATAACAACTGACATCTATCAAGCTGTTCAGTGCCTTCACCACCCTGGAATATAAAAAAATGGATCCAGTTGTTAGGTGTCATCAAGTAGGCTTCAACTCATATCGACTCATATGTACAACAGAGTGAAACACTGTCTGTCCTGTACCATTTCACCATCTTTGCTATGTGTGAGCTCATAGTCCCAGCCACTGTGCCACTGTGTCAATCCATCTAGTTTTGAGTCTTCCATTTTTTCACTGACCCTCTACTAAGCATGACATCCTTCTCCAAGAAATGGCCCTTCTGACAACATGACCAAAGGAAGTAAGATGAAATCTGGCCATTCTTGCTTCCAAGGACATTCTGGCTGCACTTCATCCAGGCCAGATTTCTTCCTTCTTCTGGCAGTCTGTGTTATTTTCAGTATTCTTGGACAACATCACAATTCAAAAGCATCAACCATTCTTCGATCTTCCTTTCATATGTATATGAAGTGATTGAATATACCATGGCTTAGGTTAGGTGCACACTAGTCTTCAAAGTGACATCTTAGCTCTTTAACACTTTAAAGAAATGATTTACAGCACATTTGCCCACATACGACATCTGACTTTTTGATTCGGGTATTAATTGCAGGTTCAAGTAAAATGAAATCCCTGACAACTTCAAACTTTTCTCCATTTATCATGATGCTAATTATTGGTCTAGTTGTGGGGAGTTTTGTTTTCTTTATATTGAGGTGTAATCTATATTGAAGACTGGACTTTTTTTTTTTGAACTTCATCAGTGAATACTTCAAGTCTTCTTAATTTTCAGCAGGTTGTGTCTTCTGCATATCACAGATTGTTGATGAGTCTTCCTCTAATCCAGTGCTGTGTTCTTCTTCATATAGTCCAGCTTCTGGAACTATTTGCTCAGCATTCAGATAGAATAACTATGGTGAAATTATATAACCCTGACAAATGCCCTTCTTGATTTTAAGTTGTGCAATATCCCCTTGTTCTGTTCGATTGACAGATGCTTGGTCTACATAGAGGTTCATCATGAGCACAATTAAATATTCTGGAGTTCCCATTCTTCTCAATGTTATCCATAATTTGTTATGGTCCACACAGTCAAATGCCCTTGCCTAATCCATAAAACACAAATAAACAAGCATCTTTCTGGTTTTCTTTGCTTTCAGCAAAGATCCATCTATATCAGCAATGATATCTCTCATTCCACATCCTCTTCTGAATCAAGCTTGACTTTCTGGAAGTCCCCTGTCAATATAATGCTGCAACTATTTTTGAATTTTCTTCAGCAAATTGTACCTCCATTTTCATTCTGTTGGGTCACCTTTCTTTGGAATGGGAACAAACATTCATCTGTTCCTGTTGGTTGGCCTGTTGTCTGTCTTGCAAATTACTTGGCATAGGCAAGTAAGTGCATCCACAAAAACATCTGTTTGTTGAAACATCTCAATGGGTATTTCATCAATTCCTGGCACCTTGGTTTTCACCAATACCTTTAGTGCATCTTGGACTTCTTTCTTCAATACCATTGGTATTTGATAATATGCTACCTCTTGAAGTGGTTGGACACTGACCAATTCTTTTTGGTACAGTGACTTTGTGTATTCCTTCTATCTTCTTTTAATTCTTCCTGCATTACTCAATATTTTGCCCTTAGAATCTTTCAGTATTGCAATTCAAGACTTGATTTTTTTTCTTCAGTTCTTTCAGCTTCAGAAATATGGAGCAAGTTCTTCCCTTTGTTTTTCTAATTCCAGGTCTTTGCACATTTCATTATAATACTTGATTTTGTCTTTGCAAGTTGTCCTTTGAAATCTTCTGTTCAGTTGTTCTGTTTCATCATTTCTTCCATTTGGTTTAGCAATTTTCCATTCAAGAGCAAGTTTCAGAGTCTCTTCTGACATCCAATTTAGTCTTTTCTTCTTTTTCTGTCTTTCTAATGACATTTTGCTTTTTTCATGTATGATGTTATTGATGTCATCCCACAACTCCTCTGGTCTTCAGTAATTGTTGTTCAATACATCAAGTCTCTTCTTTAGATGGTCTCTAAATCTGGGTAGGACAGAATCAAGGTCATATTTTGGCTCTCATGGAATTCTTTTAATTTTCTTCAACTTCAACTTGAGCTTGCATATGAGCAATTGATGGTCTGTTCCATAGTCAACTCCTGGCCTTTTTTGACTGATGATATAGAATTTATCCACCATTTCTTTTCAGAGATGATGTTGATTTGATTCCTGTGTATTCCATCTGGCAAGCTCCACATGTATAGTTATTGTTTATGTTGTTGAAAAAGTATTTATAATGAACAATTTGCTGATATTATAAAATTCTGTCATGTGATCTCCAGAGTCATTTCACTCATCAGTGCTACATATTCCAACTACTGATATTTCTTACTTATTTCCACCTTTGACATTCCAATCACCAGTAATTACCAGTACATGTTGATTTCAAGTTTGGTCAATTTCAGGCTACAGAAGTGATAAAGAGTTTCAATTTCTTCTTCTGTGGTTTTAGTGTTTGATGTGTAAACTTGTATAATAGTTGTATTAACTGGTCTTATAGGTGTATGGATATTATCCTATCACTGTCAGAATTAAAATTCAAGATAGATCTCAAAATATTCTTTTTGATGATGAATGTGACACCATTGCTCTTCAATTTATCATTCCTACAATAGCAAACTATGTTACGGTCTTATTCAAAATTGTCAAAACCAGTCCATTTCAGCTGACCAATGTCTAGAATATTGATCTTTATCCATTTTATTTCATTTTTGAAAACTTCCAGTTTTTCTATGTTCATGCTTTATGCATTCTACTGTCTAGTTATTAATGGATATTTGCAGCTGTTTCTTCCCATTTTGAGTCATGCCAAATCAGCAAATGAAAGTCCCTAAAGCTTTACCTTAAGCATGTTATTACAGCCCACTCTACTTTGAGGTGGTAGATTTTCCCCATCATATTTTGAGTACCTTCTGATCTCAGGAGCTCATTTTCCTGCATTATATCAGACAATATTTCACTGCTTTTCATAAAGATTTCCAGTAATATATCAGACAGTGCTTCACTGCCATTCATAAGGTTTTCAGTGACCATTTCTTCAGAAGTGAGTGGCCTTGTCTTTCTTCCTGGTCTTAGTCAGGAAGCTCTGCTGCAACCTATTCACCATAGTTGCTCCCACTGGTATTTGAAATGCCATGGCATAGCTTCCAGCCTCACAGCAACATGTAAGCCACCACAGTATGACAAAAAGACAAACTGGAAAAGTTGGCTTTTAAGCAAATAAAAACAGAGATGTGAGAAAACGTGGATGGGCATATCAATTAATAGAATAATAATAATAATAATAAACCAAACTCACTACCATTGAATCAGATCTGACTCATAGCATACCCTCCCAAGGTTTCAAAGGCAGTATCACTACAGAAATAGATTGTTCAACCTTCCTTCTGAGGAGTGGCCGGTGGGTTTGAACCATCAGCCTTCTGTTTAGCAGTCAAATGCCTTAGGCACTAAGCCACCAGAACCCCAATTAATAGAATGGAATCTGAAAAACCAGAATGTCTTTGAGACTGAACTTAAGTCACATGGGACACTCGCAAAAAAAGCCTAAGGAACATGAAGAGTTGGCAATAGGTGAAAAAGAATGTCATGCATTAAACTGTGACCAGTGTAATTGCAATATTAAAAAAAAAAAAAAAAACCTAAAAGTCACTGAATTTGATATCTAGGGCCAATTTCTACAATGCTCCTATGCGAATGTTTGGCTTTCTTTCTGAATAGTCTCCTGATCTGATATTACAGACCTTTTAAATTTATTTCCAATGTTTAAGTGAAGAATGAGGAAGAAGTGATAAAAAATTGTAAGGATTAAATGGAATTAAACAGAAAGGTGGGTATTGGAGTGGCTGGAGGAAGAAGTGAGTGGAGCAGGTTGGAACAACTAAGGGAGATAAACTTATCTGTCAGTTTGTAATACTGTGGTGGCTTGTGTTGCCATGAGGCTGGAAGCTATGCCACCAGTGTTTCAAATGCCAGCAGGATTACCCGTGGTGGACATGTTTCAGCAGAATTTCCAGACTAAGACAGACTTGGAAGAAGGAAGGGCCCATCCACTTCTTAAAAAACTAGCCAGTATAAACCTAATGAATAGCAGTGAAAAACTGTCTGATATATTACTGGAAAACTATGTGAGTAGCCCTGAAACATTGTCTGATATAGTGCCAGAGGAGGAGCCCTCAGGTCGGAGGGTACTCAAACTACAACTGGGATAGAGCTGACTCCTCAGATAAAAGACAACCTTAAAGATGTAGATAGAGTAGAGCTTTTGGGACCTCCATTTGCTGATGTGGAAATATTCAAGATGAGAAGTAACAGCTGCAAACATCCATTAATATTTAGAACATGTAATGTATAAAGTGTGAATCTAGAAAATTTGGAAGTTGTCAAAAATGAAAAGGAATACATAAAGATCAATATCCTAGGTATTAGTAAGGTGAAGTGGACCAGTTTAGGGCATTTTGAGTCAGATAATCATACGAGCTACTATGCCAGGAATGACAAATTGAAGAGAAATGGCTTGGCATTCATCATCACAAAGAATGTATCAAAATCTATCCTGAAGTACAATACTATCAGTGATAGGAAAATAACCATATGTTGACAAGAATGGCTAGTTAATGCTGCTTTTATTCAAATTAATGCATTAACCACTAAAGCCAAAGATGAAGAAATTGAAGATTTTTAACAACTTCTGCAGTCTGAAATTGACCAAATATGTAATCAAGATGTGTTAATTTTCACTGATGATTGGAATGCAAAAGTTGGAAACAAAGGAGGGTCACCAGTAGTCAGAAAATATGGCCTTGGTGATAGAAATAACACTGGAGAGTGCATGATACAATTTTGCAAGACCAAAGACTTATTCATCGCAAATATTTTTTTTTTTTTTTACAACACAAATAGTGACTATATACATGAGCTATACCAGACAGAGTAAACAAGAATCAGATTGACTACATCTGTGGCAAGAGGTGATGAGAAGCTCAATATCTTCAGCCAAAAGAAGGCCAGGAGTAGATTATGGAACAGACCATAAACTGCTTATGTGCAAGTTCAAGTTGAAGTTGAAGACAATTAAAACAAGTCCATAAGAGCCAAAATATGACTTAGCTACTTCCTTCCTGAATTTAGAGACCATCTAAAGAATAGATTTGATGCATTGAACACCAATGACAGAAAACTAGAGGAATTGTGGGATGACATCAAGAACACCATCCATGAAGAAAGCAAAAGGTCACTGAAAAGACAGGAAAGGAAGAGAAGACGAAAATTGATGTCAGAAGACATTATGAAAATTTCCCTTGAATGGAGAGTCACTAAATCAAATGGAGCTCTGGTAGCATAGTGGCTAAGGCACTTGACTGCTAACCAGAAGGCTGGTGGTTCAAACCCACCAGCCACTCCTCAGAAGGAAGATGGGGCAATCTACTTCCATAGTGATACTGCCTCGGTAACCCAAGGAGGGGTCACTATGTGTTGAGTCCGACTCGATGGCACATAACAACAACAACAACAACAAAGCAAATGGAAGAAATGACAAGATAAAAAGAGCTAAACAGAAGATTTCAAATTGCAGCTCGAGAAGACAAAGTCCAAAAAAAGAATAAAATAAAAATCAAACTCAGTGCAGTTGAGTCGATTTCAACTCGTAGTGGCCACTTCTTGGACTTCCAATGTGGTATCTCTAAGGAAGTAGATTGCCCAGTCTTCTTTATGAGGCGTAGCTGGTGGGTTTCAACTGCCAACCTTCTGGTTAGCAGTCAAATGGCTTTGGCACTGCACCACCAGAGCTCAATTATAATAAAATGTGCAAACACCTAGAGTTAGAAAACCAAAAGAAAATAACATGCTCGACATTTCAAGATGAAAGAATTGAGGCAAAAATGAAGCCTCAAGTTGCAATATTGAAAGATTCTATCGGTAATATATTGAATGGTGCAGGAAACATCAAAAGAAGATAGAAGAATCACTATACCAAAAAAATTGGTCAATGTTCATCTATTTCAGGAGGTGGCAGATGATCAAGAACCAATGGTATTGAAGGAAGAAATCAAAGCTGCACTGAAGGAATTGGTGAAAAACAAGGCTTCAGGAACTGATGGAATACCCACTAAGATGCTTCAACAAATGGATGCTGCACTGGAGGCACTTGGCTCTGCGAAGAGATTTGGGAGACAGCTAATTGGTCAACTGACTAGAAGAGATACATATTTGTGCCCATTCCAAAAAAAGGTGATCCCACAGAATGTGAAAATTATTGAACAATATCATTAATATCACACACAAGTAAAATCTTACTGAAGATAACTACAAAAATGGTTGCAGCAGTATATTGACATAAACCTTCCAGAAATGCAAGCTGGATTCAGAAGAGGACATGGAATTAGGGACATCATAGCTGATGCAGATGGATCTTGCCTGAAAGCAAACAATACCAGAAAGATGTTTACTTGTGTTTTATTGACTCTGCCAAAGCATTTGATTTTATGGATCATAGCAAATTATGGATCACATTGAGAAGAATGGGAATACCAGAACACTTAACTGTACTCAAGAGGAATCTGTACATAGACCAAGAGGCTGTCATTTGAACAGGAGGGTTACTGAATGGTTTAAAATCAAGAAGGAAGTGTGTCAGGGTTGTATCTTTTCACCCTACTTATTCAATCTGTATGTTGAGCAAATAATCCAAGAAACTGAACTATATGAAGAAGAATGTGGCGTCAGTGTTGGAGGAAGGCTCACGAACAACCTGTAAGAAAAATATTTGTTATTCATGTTTCATTATCTGGCTAGTATATCTTAGGTTAAAAATATGTATTAGATACACATATTTTTTAAATAATTTTCTCTTAGGTGTTATTTCATATACCAACCTTTCCTCCATATTTTTTATTTGTACAAGATTTTAAGAGGGAAAAATGTTTCAAGTGAGGGTAATGTAAGACAGCTAAAAGGAATGGCATCTAAGTGAATAAGATATCACATCAGCATCCTAACTATTTCAGAGCCTGAAGACAATTGCGATGTAGCCAACAAAAGGGCAAAGAGAGGCTGCCAGGGAGCCAGATGCTATTGCTGGAAAAGCAATTTTCTCAGCTCAGCATCTGGGTCTTGAAAATGCAATCCAGAAAGAGTGAGGGCAAGCAGAACTTGATAGAGGGGTACGGAGTGTTCTTAACAAAATATTATATATTACATAAAATATTGTGTATAATGATTTAAAAAATAAATTGGTTTGCAATTGAAACCAGACTTGACCTAGTTTTCAATATTTCTGCCTTGTCAGTGATCACATCCATCAGGACGCTTATCCATTGTGAAGGTTGTAATGGCATATTTTGTATTTATTTGTGTCTTTGGGGAAAATCGAAGGTTTTATAAGACAATGTGTTCAGTGTAACCACATGTGGATAAGAAAGATATTAAGTGGAAGCCATTGTTCTTTGCACTCCTGCATTTGTAGAAAGATAAAACACTTGCATGCTTTGGAATCACAGTGCTTGGCCCTAATGTTAATAGTCTACATAGGAAAGAAAGCTTATTCACTGCAAAGCACTAAATAAGTCAGAGAGTGAATGGACTTGATATGAGTTATTACTGACACCAGACAGAATAATGTGCTTGTTTTCCTGAAACTATTTAATTTTTTTTTTGTATTTTTAGAAGATTATTTATATTTGGATGAAGACAAAGTACATGTAAAAAAAGATAAGTATTTGCCAAGTCAAAAAACCCAAACCCACTGCCATTTAATGGAGTGCAAATCATAGCAATTCTATGGGACAGAGTAAAACTACCCCATAGGGTTTTCAAGGATTTTTAAGAAGCTGCCTCATCTTTCTCTTGCAGAGCAGCTGGTAGGTTTGAACTACTGAGCTATTCGGTTAGCAGCCAAATGCTTTAAACATTATGCCATGATAGCTCCTAGTTGCATAACATATATGTGTATGTCAGATAATTGTGTTTTACTACATAGTATTTAAGTTATAATATTCCATAGGAATGTTTATCTGAACATCTAGAAGCCTGAGAATGGTTTTATTTCATTATTCTTCATTAAGGATCCTCCATTTACTTTTACAAAATAATTTAGTATTTGGTCCTAAAAGCATTGCTTTTGTTAGCTGTCACTGAGTCTGTGCCAATTCATAGTGACAATTCATGTACAACTGAAGGAACACTACCCAGTCCTATGCCATTCTCACAATAACTGCTATATTTGAGCCCATTGTCAAAGCCACTGTGATAATCTCCTTGAAGATCTTCCTCATTTATAGACATCTACTAATTTACAAAGCATAATGTCCTTCATCAGGTACTAGTCCCTCTGGATAACATGCCCAAAGTATGAGACAAAGTTTTGCCCACCTTGCTTCTCAGGAGCATTTTGGCTTTGTTTTTTCCAAGACATACTTGTTTTTTCTTCTGGCAATCATTTTATATTCAGTATTTTTTTGCCCACACAATAATTCAAAGGTATCAGTTATTTTGTCTTCCTTATGTATTACCTATCTTTTGCATACATAACAGGGGATTAAAAATTCAATGACTTAGATCAGGCTTACCTTAGACATCAAGGAGATGTCTCTGTTTTTTAACAGTTTAAAGAGGTCTTTTGCAGCACATTTGCACAATACAATACATCATTTGGTTTGTTGATCGCCACTTCCATGGACATTGATTGTGAATCCAAGTAAAACAATATCCTTGAGAATTTCAATCTTTTCTATTTTTAGTGTGATGTTTCTTACTAGTCCAATTGTAGATTTTTGTTTTCTTTATGTTGAGATGTAATCCAAAATAAAGGATGTAGCCTTTGATGTTCATCAGTAAGTATTTCAAATCCGCTTCATTTTCACCAAGCCAGGCTATGTAGCCTGCATATAAAAGGTTGTTAATAACACTTCCTTGAATCTTGATGCTATGTTTTTCTTCATATAATCCGACTTCTTGAATTATTTGCTCAGCATACAAATGGAATAAGTATCATGAAAGGATACAACCTTGATGTATTCCCTTACATGAAATCACAAAATATTCAATTTCCTAATAATTTGCATCTTGCAGTAGATAATTTGGAGTTCAGAAGGTAGCATCTTAAAAAATAATAATAATAAATACAATTTTATTCCCTAGGTCTTACTTGATTAGTATTATATGCAAGGCATTAAAAATTGTTGGAGCTGATTCAAGGATTAAGTATGAGCTTTTTTTTTTGTCCAGGTGCTTACTCTGTTTGATATAACTACAAGTGTATGTCATTTATATTAACCTAGTTAGTTTGTGATATATTAGATAATTTCATTAAGGTCTGTAGACAAGTACTAACAGACAACAAAACTCATGATTTTTTTTTTTTTTTTTTTTTTTTTAAGTATAAGTGTAGCTCTCCTTCAGGCTAATATAGAGATCAGCCAAATTTTTATTTCTTTGATTCTGTTGTGAGTAACATGATTTGTATCTCTATGATTCTATCTATCTCTCTGTCTATCTATCTACCACTATCTGTTCTTATTGTAATCTACCAAAACAATTTTCTTCCTCTGTCTTTTTTTTTAATTTGCCACAGTCCTATAAATTAAAACAAACAAACAAAAAAAACTTTTTAATGATAATATAATGTTTTCAGAGAAAAACAGTTAAAGGTTAGTTTTATTGGAATATCATAATTATCTTTCTATTTATTAAATAATATCTGTACTGTGCATTAGTGGTCTCTCTTCCTCAATTTTTTTTTTATTTGAAGAAATAGAAAAAATAGAATTAAATAGTCTGAGATGATAAATCTGTCTGCTCATCTGGTTAGAGAAATAGTATCAGAGAACTCAGATCAAAGTCTCAATCCCAATTTAAGATAAATATTTTACTTCTTGGCCAAGAGGTATACTGATAAATCTAGAAGGTAGTTTTAGAAATGTATCTTTAAGGTCAACTTGGCAATCTAATGTGAATATAAAATTATTGTAATTTAAAATGAATCCCTATTCTTCAAAAAATAATAGGTCTCCAAAATAGTACTCTCCACAAAACGATAGGAAAAGAAACATTATATGGCATGTGGACCATTACCTGAATAGTTTGTTTTCTGTTAAATTAACAGTTCTACTGGCAAACTCTCCAGGGTTTTCAAAGTTTCTGATTGTTGATATGTTATGTACCGTGGAGTCGGACCTGACTTATAGTGACCCCTCCTTAGTCAATGAAAAGACAAGAAAGGAAGAGAAGATCAAAATGGATGTCAGAAGAGATTTCTGAGGAGTGGCTGGTGGGTTTGAACTGCCAGCCTTCCAGTTAGCAGTCAACTGCCTTTGGGCCCAAATTAGATTATTTGAATATCCTTACAGCTACCCAGATATTCAGCTTCCCACATTTTACTGGACAGGAATTACTCTACATTTTCCAGCTACATGGTCTCTGCACCTTGCATATGAACCAACTCTATTAAATGTATGAAAAGAATAGGGCTTATAGACAAAGTTTTTCTTTGTTGTGTCTAAAATAGGATCCACATCTTACTCATATAATTCCTCTGGCTCCTAGCACCATATATTTTGGCATTCATAAAGAATACTGAATGGAAGAATAAAAGGACAAATGAAAAATGAAAGAAAAAAGAGAAGAGGAATTTAAATT
>NW_006921918.1:1849511-1852062 GCF_000298275.1 Orycteropus afer afer
TAGAATGTCAACTAGGTTTCATTGTGACTGTAAGCTCTGATTACATCCCAAAAACTTCTGCAATTCTAAGGCCATTTCTATGATGAGCAGACAAGAGTATCAGGGATGGTTAGTAATGGCTGTCATAGGCCCATGGAGTAGGTGGCATTTCTGAGCTAGAAATTTTCTACGTCTTCCATGATTTCTCTGGATTCTTTAATTCTACTGTTTCTCTGGGCTGAAAATATCTCTCATAACTCTCTACCATTTTTCCAACACCTATTACTTATTAATTTCACTGAAGATTTTTCAAGATTGTAGTCCCAAACACATCACTAGTCAAATATCTATGTTCCATATTCTGTATTATTTTTAATTTTTAATTTTTTACTGTGACTCATGTGAAATTTTCCAAAACAGATTCATTTTACATTCAACAGTTCATACAGATTTTGTTTTGTGACACTGGTTACATTCTCCACAGTGTATCAGCCCTCCTCCCACTTCCTCCCTGTGGTTATCATATTCGGTATTATCTTTTCTTTATTTTTGGATGATCATGAAAAATATATTTCTATTTTAAGTCCTTATTTTTATCAGGACTTTTACAACTTCATGTAAAGTAATTGCACCATTTTAGTAATAAAAATGATTTATTTTCTATTTATTAAGAAATGCAAAATTATTAGAGATCATATAAAACTTCCTCAATTACATGAAACTTATAAGCTATTTGATAACATTAAGCAAATGGTTATTCCAATATAACTCTTAATTTTCTTACAGGACAAAATACTTTAATCCACATTTTGCTATACATGAATATCTTCCTGGAAAGGATATCCTAAACTGCCATCTATTTATTTCTAGTCCCTACTCATCAAAGTATCATGAAACAAATATGTTATTAACTTTCAACAATTTAGTTTAAATTTTTATAAATTATTTTTCACATATAGTTGCTTAAAAAGCTGCTATTATAAATACTGTAGTCAATCTTGTCACAAAAAATTTTCCTCAGGATAATAAACATAACAATGCACTGGGCCTGATGCATTTTAATTTATCAGTTTAATCAACTTCGGTATGTATGTTGCCAATTTTTGTGCCTTTAAACAAGAATATATGGCAATTGATCAGAAAGAATATGCTTTCTGCATGACTTTGAAACTACGCCATTCCTGCTGCAGTTGTGTTGCTGCGATGGATGACTTTCACAACAGGAAATCAGGCCAATTTAAAGTCCAGGCACCAAGCAATTTGAGAACCACCAGCTTTATGCAGTAATATAATTATTCCCTCCGAGGCTCTTAATTGTATTCATCACACCATGATTTCTGCACAAATTAAGCATGCATTTACTGCTATATATAACTTGCTTTGCAGTTAACATTCTGGAAACAAATTTCAAGGAGATAGAATTTTGGACTTATTCATCCCCTGAAATCACAAATTCCAAATGTTCTGTATACTTTAAAGTCACATTTTTTTTTACCTTCTAGACTCTAAACAAATGAGACACTGAATACTGTGTAAGAGAGAACAAATATCTGGAACTGGATTGTTATTTTTTTCCATTATCCTGAAATGCTCAGGAATCCAATTTCTAAATATTTCTTACATGAATAATGTTTTCCTGGAAAGTATTCTTAGCTAAATCTAAGTTACATGTAAAATCACTGGATTAAAAGCTGTTTGAACTTATAATCAAAATGAAATGTAAATTACCCATGAAATAGTACATATTTATAGTGAAAAAGGACTCAGTGATTATATGTATATGCTCTTTCTATCTTAAAATGAAATACTATATTGTACTTCATGTACCTAGAAAATTAATTCATATATATATATCCAAACCCACTGCTATCTAGTTGATTGTGACTCATAGAGACCCCCATAGGGTTTCTAAGATTATAAATATTTACAGAAGCAGACTGCCTCATCTCTCTCCCACAGAACTGTTGGTGGGTTCGAACCAAGGACCTCTTGTTTAGCAGCTCAGTGCTTTATCACTGCACCACTAGAGCTCTTTCTCATATCCATAAGTGTTAAATATTTTGAACCAGAAAAATGGAGCTCATTTTTACTATTTCCACTTAAAAATCTTAGTGATATGTCATTTGAATTCTTAAAATATTTGCTGTTTAAAGCTGCTATTACTTTACCTTCCTATAAGCTTCTTGAGGGTGAGGGTTTCTTCTGGGTGTGCCTGGCTCTCTCAGTTTTGCTCTCTGGATAGCTATCTTATTTACCTATCTTCACTAACCTAACTCATTGCCATTAGAGTCACATCTGACTCATAGCAACCCCTCTTTGGGTTTCTGAGGTGGTTATCTCTAAGGAAGTAGATTGCCCAGACTTCCTTCCAAGGAGTGGCTGGTGGGTTTGAACCTCCAGCCTTCTGATTATCAGTCAAATGTCTTAGGCACTATGACACCAGAGCTCTCTGCTACATAGCTATTGTCCCAAACAGTTTTTAGCATATAGAACACACTCCATAAATATTTAGTGAATGAAATACTATCTTAGTTTCCTAGAACTGCCATAACAAAATACCCAAAATTTGGTG
>NW_006921918.1:1852792-1856559 GCF_000298275.1 Orycteropus afer afer
GGTAGTGACATTTATAAAATTGTTAAGATCTATCATGATACTGCATATATATATGGTCTGAACATTAGGAGCTCTGCTGGCATAGTTCCTAAGACATTTGATTGCTAACCAGAAGGCTGGCAATTCAAGCCCACCAGTCACTCCTCAGAAGGAGGACTAGGAAATCTACTTCTGTAGAGATAAAACTCACTCACTGCTTTCAAGTTAGATCAGACTCATAGCAACCCTTCCTTGGGTTTCTGAGGCAGTATTTCTATGGAAGTAGATTGCTCAATCTTTCTTCTGAGAGTGGCTGGTGGGTTTGAACCACCAGCCTTCTGGTTAGCAGTCAAATCCTTAGGCAATACATCACCAGAGCTCCTTCAGAAACCCAAGGAGGAGGGGTCACTATGAGTCCAAATCGACTCGATGGCACTGAGGGTTTTTTTTTTTTAAACGTAGGTTCTGTCATAATGTAAACACACAAACCATGCTAGCTATTACTTCAGAAGCTGTTATATATTCTATTGTTTATAACCTTAAAAATAAATAAAGTCGCCTCAAGTCAACTCTGACTCATGGTGACCCCATGTGTACCAAAGTGGAACTAAGTTCCATAGTGTTTTCATTGCTGATGTTTTAAAGCTAGATTTTCAGGTCTTTCTTCTGAGGCATCTGTGGGTGGAATTGAGCCTTCCACCTTTCAGTTAGCAACTGAAGAAATTCACGATTGACTGCTGAAGATGCTACCTTAAATAGGGTAAGTATGTCATAGATTATTTTAAAATGTTGACTGATTCTCTCCAGCTCTTATTATCCAATTTTATCCCTTAGTGGTACGAAGGGTTTGTACTTGATTGAAGTTTCAAACACACCCAGTAGTATTGTAGAACAAAGACCTGCTGACCCACTTCTGTGAAGATTGCATCCAAGAAAACCCTATGAGCCATTCTACTCTGTAGAACATGTGGTGTCTGTGAATGTGAGTTGACTTGATGGCAATGAGTTTGGATTTAGGTTTATTATCCAGTCAATAATCCTTAGATTAAAGCTATCTGGAATAGGAAGGGAATGTCAGAAAAAGGGTTATGGAGACTAAGAGGAATTAGAAGGAAGTGGGGGTCAGATATGATGGTGTTGGAATTTTCTCTTTCCATGTGAGAGATGTGTGTTCCATTCTTGGTCAGTGCACCTCATGAGCAGCCTCCACTCATCTGTCAGTGGAGAATCATTATTGCTATGACACTAAGCAGGTTTCAGTAGAATTCCCAGACTAAGACAAACTAGGAAGAAAGATCTGGTGGATCAAATTCTGAAAAATCAGCCAATAAAAACTCTATTGTTTACAATGATTTAATCCACAACCAATCATGAGGACATTCAGATACCATTTTATTCCATTGGGCATGAGGCTGTCATGAGTGGGGATGAATCAAGGCAACTAAGAACAGTTTTCTCCATAATGGTGAACATCTACTAACCAAACAAAGATCTTAAGGATATTCGCAGAGCAAAAAATATTCGTGGGTATTTTCTGGGAGGTGAAAGATTAGATTAGATGTGATTTTAACCTTTCTCATTGATGACTTGCTAAATAGTGGTAACATATATGTGGCTAAAAGGAGTGCTGGTGGTGTAATGATTAAGTATTAGGCTGTTAACCAATAGGTTGGCAGTTCAAACACACCAGCTGCTTTGTGGGAGAAAGATGTGGCAGTCTGTTTCTATAAATGTAAAACTCTGTAGCAATTCTACTCTATCCTATAGGATCACTGTGAGTTGGAATACACTTTGTGGCAATGGATATATGAGGTTATATGTAACAGCATATTTAAAAACAAATTAAAAAAAAAGACCTAAAAAAGAATACCCATCCTTTGATTTATAGTATTGTTGAAGAATACTGAAAACACAATGTTGTCATTGTTATGTGCTGTGGAGTCATACCAGACACATAGCAACCCCTCCTTGGGTTTCTGAGGCAGTATCACTACGGAAGTAGATTGTCCAAACTTCCTTCTGAGGAGTGGCTGGCGTGTTTGAACTTCCAGGCTTCTGATTAGTAGTCAAGTGCCTTAGGCACTGCACTACCACAGCTCCTTGAAAACACCATAGACTGCCAAAAGAATGAACAAATCTGTCCTAGAAAAGGTGCAGCCAGAATGCTTCTTGGAGGTGAGAATGGCCAGACTTTGTCTCACCTACTTTGGCCATGTTATCAGAGGGAACAAATACTTGGGGAAGGATATCATACTTGGTAAAGTGGAGGGTCAGTGGTAAAGAGTCCCTCTGAGTTGGAGCCACCTTGATGGCATCTAAAAACAGAAAAAACAATGAAGACTCCACTTCTTGGCCACAGCCAGCTACCAAGAGGAAGGAAATAGTTGGACCTGTAGGCTCAGAACCATAGTTGCAGGGGACAACAAGCTCAATTGACATAACATACTACACAAAATATTTTTCCACATCCTACATTGGTGAGTAGCGACTGGGATCTTAAAAGCTTGCAAGCAGCCATCTTGATACAACCAGGGGTCTCTTCTCATCTAGAGCAAAGAAGAATGAAGAAAACCAAAGATTCTTGGAAACAATTAGTCCAAGTGATTGGTACACTGTGCAATCCTTAGCTTATACAACTTAAAGGCCAGAAGAACTAGATGATGGCCAGCTACCACTGTCAACCACTCAGAGGTGGATCTTTGTAGGAGATCCTGGATAGAGTGGGAGAACAATGTGGAAAATATGGAATAAAACTCAAAATCATTTAAGAAAAAAAAAAAAAAAAGAAACCAAGTTTGCTGGTCTGATAAAGCCTAGTGGAACCCCTGAGACTATGGACCCTAGCTGCCTGCCTTTCGGGTCTGGAAATGAACCCACTCCTGTGGGTTCCAGCCAAAAAAAAGACAAGCATATGCACTGCACATTTACATTAGGTAGATAAACTCCTTGGGGATATCAATTGTGGGAGAATAGAAAAGTTGTGTATGCAAAGGGAGACAGCACAGGGGGAAGAAATGCATGGGAAGGAAGAAAACAGGGAAGAGGTAACTATGGGAAGGAAATGGGAGGGGAGATGTTGCATTGTGGGAAATTATAGTCAGTATCATTAGACAAAGTGTATGTGAGCTGCTGTTTGGAAAGGGAATTTTCTCTGTAAACTGTCACCCAAATCACAATAAAAATTAAAAAAAAAAAAAAAAGACAACTCAAAAGTACTGGATGATTGAGTGGTTGGATTTGTGCTTGTAGTGTGTATCAGAAAGAATAAGTAGTCAAAGATAGATCACAAATAACTGGGTAAATAGTTATGCCATTTACTGAGGTAGGAAAAATTGATAATAAATAAGTATATACTGGATACAATAGTAACACATTTTCAATGGAAAAAATATATACAATATATTATGTTGTCCTTGTCGTTGTTGTTACATGCCATCCAGTCTCACCCAATTCATAGTGACCCCTCTTTGGGTTTCTGAGGCAGTATCACTAAGGCAGTAGATTGCTCAACCTTCCTTCCAAAAAGTGGCTGGTGGATTTTGACAATATATTAATTCCCTCTTCCTATCTTCTCACTTAAACTTAATATATGTTCTCTCCTGCTTGGATAGTCTGCTCAGTGATTCACAGATGAAAAAAAAAAAAATTTAAAATAATTATACATATTCTCTATTGTTATATTTATAAAAATTTATATGTAAAATTAAATAATATTTATGTTGTTGTTGTTGTTGTTATTTGCCATCGAGTTGGCCCCGACTCATAGCGACCCCTCCTTGGGTTTCCGA
>NW_006921918.1:1856659-1865304 GCF_000298275.1 Orycteropus afer afer
TTGTTGTTATTTGCCATCGAGTTGGCCCCGACTCATAGCGACCCCTCCTTGGGTTTCCGAGGCAGTATCACTACAGAAGTAGGAATGCCCAACCTTCCTTCCGAGGAGTGGCTGTGGGTTTGAGTTGATTAATAAAAAATAGTTGTGCTGGGGTGGAAGTAGCAGAAAGTCTAAAATTTAGAAGTAACATCAAAATAACAAATGATGGAAACTAGATTTCATCTAAACCATGCAATTTTTATATTAATATTTAAAGTTGACGTGTAGAATAAATGATTTTCTGTATATGCACTTAATTGCAGTAGTTGCTACCATAATATTCAGCTGAATATTAGATTGGCATTTTGAAAAACCTTTCATTTGCAGATTGTAAGCTTTTAAGTTCTTTATCCCCATCTGTCAACTTCAAGTCCATCTAGTCTATATCCTCTTTAAGTGGTGTTAACACAATTTCATCACATAGTGTTATATAGTATACAAATGTTAATTATGTACTTGATCTTGTTAATGACATAGCAATGTTACAATTCTTATTTGCTTTTTAAAACTATAGATAAGGGAATTCTGGGAAGATGGCAATATAAACAAACCATTGTTCTGAACTCCCCCCCCCATAATACAACAAGAAATACAAAGAAACAATGCTTGGCTTTGAGGAACTCTTAACTGGGTAGAAGAGGAAAAAAGCAAGGAAACTGCAGATGGGCAAGTATCACCAAGTCAGTGAGTCACATGTGGTAGGAAAATCACCACTTTTACTATTCCTAGTCCTCCCCTAGCCATGCAGGCTACTAGCTGCTGTGAATTGCAGTAGCGGCCCTAGAAAAACACCATGGCCCCTGCCCATACAAAGAGACGGGGCCCCATGATTCTGCCCTAACATCAACAAGGCAGACCTCCCTTGGGGTCTGTTTGGAGTATGCCAGTACCTTTCAAATACTGTCAGTTGCAAGCCTATTGTGAATTGCTATAGAAGGCTCCTTGAAGTGGAATCTGCTGTCTTAGTCTTAGTGCCTCCTTGTGCACCCCATGTGTCAGGTCTTTGACACCAACAGGACAGACCTAGGGAGACAGTTTTGGTCTGTCTGCTCTCCCTTTCACTAAGTGCTGAGGACTGTTGACTGAAGCTACTGTGTGCTAAGAAGCCAAGGTACTACAGGAAGGCTCAGATAGCAGCAAATCAGACCTCCCTGGATGTCCATTTGAAGTATGACAGCCTCTCCCTAACCAGGACACTATAATCAGCAAACCTGCTTTGAATTGCTACTGAAGGGTCCCACTGTGCAGTCTGCTCACATAGTGAGCATTCTACTTACCTATCTGTATACCCCATAGCTCTGGCCTCTGAAACCAGCAGAAAAAACCTCCCTGGAGGCAATTAAAGTTAGCTTGCCCTTATTGCTGGGTTGTTGTGTATTAGGAAACAGGATTCTTCAGTGGAGGCTTCACTCAAAGCCAACAATTTACCAAGGGGACTCTGATAGCAATAAGACAGACCTCCATGGGAACCTGACCAGAATGTGACATTCCTTCCCTCACCTGGTAATTGCTGGTTGTCAGGTTGTTGTAAACTACTACAGAAGGCCCTTGCAGTGGAGTCTGCTCCCATACTCAGCACTCTACCTGCCTTCCTGTTCATCCCATAGCTCAGACCTCTGAAACCAACAATTTGCATCTGTCTGCTCTCCCTATAAGTGAGCACTGAAGAGTGCTGACTGAAGCTGCTCTGTGTTAGGAAATAAGCATCTTGAATGGAGGCTACATCCATACTACAGGGCAGGGTCTTATAATAATCAGACCTAAATGGGGGTCCTTTCAGTGTGTGACTACATATCCCCCAACCATTAAATGTTGGCTGCTGGATTGATATGAACTTCTACAGAAGGTTCCATAGAGTGGAATCAGGAGGTGGATCATCAAAGTAGAGGCTGCTCTCCCAACCACCACAGGGCCACTCAGGGCCACTGGGGCTATGAAGACAATAAGACAGATTTCCTAGCAGTCTTTCTGCAGAGGGCTAGCCTCTCCTCATCCTGAAATGGGGGAAGGTCCGTCTGTGCTTCCCCTGAATAATGGCTCAGGTTTAAGAAGCACCCATAGAACAAGGAAAGAAGTCTTGCTCAAAGGATAAACCTAGCCCTTAAAGAAATCTCACTGAGTGCATGTTTTCAGACTAAAAACATGATTGTAGAAACAAAGAGAGAGTAATGTGCATCCTGGTGGATAGATTGATTAGCTTATCACATCTCTCCTGATTACTGGTGCCCACTGGTGGACTGACTGACTACAGTTCTCTGATGCATTTGGGAGTGATTGAAAGTTGAAAAATGAGATCTGAGACTTTTGAATCCCACTAAACTAGGAAGGGAGAAAGAGCTACTACAGATTGGGAAAGGAAATGGTAATCAAAGGCTGAAGGCTCTGAACTTCTATGTAGTACATGCAAAAACTCTAAATACTGGGTATAACTGAGAAAATTCCAGTGACCTAGCAAAAAATCACCAGGCACATAAAGGACACAGAAACAATGGCCCACACAAATGAACAAAATGAACATGACAAAAGGAGTGAAAGTGCATTTAGGGATGACCAAAAAATGACTCTCTCTCTCTCTCTCTCTCTATATATATATATATATAAAACCACACTAATCATAATTCAAAAATCAAGGGAAAATATAGACAAAGAGTTAAAAGAAATAAAGAAAACACTTCAAGAACAAAGTGAGAATTTAAAAAAAAATAAGTATGACAACTGAAAAGGCAATAACTGAAATGAGAAATACAATAGAAGGACTTATTAACAGATTTAATGAGTCAGAAGAAAAATTCAGTGAATTAGAGGACAAGACGGATAAGATCTTTACCATGACAGACCCTTGAAAGCAAAAAGAAAGGAAACTCAAGAAGGCTTAGCACAGTTTAATGGAATTATGGGACAAAAACAAGGTACCTACTATATGCATCATGTGAATTCCAGAAGAGATGAGAGAGAAAAAGGGACAGAAATAATATTTGAAGAAATAATGACAGAATATTTCCTTAATCTAATGAAGGACATGCATGTACAAATCCAGTAAGATCAAAGAACTCTCAGTAGGATAAAATAAAAAGGATCTACAACAAAACACATCATACTTAGGTTCTCAAAAATTAAAGACAGAGAATCTTGATAGCAGTGAGAGAGAAGTGAATAGTCACCTACAAAGGATTCCCAATAGGATTAAATAGTGATTTTTCCACAGAAACATTGGAGACCAGAAGATAATGAAATTATATATTTAAAGTGCTGCAAGGAAAAAAAGAAATTGTCAACCAAGAATACTGTATCCAGTGGAGCTATACCTCAAGATTCAAAAACACAATAGTTAACAGAATTACTGGTCAAACAGAGTCTGATGGGACCCCCAAGACTATAACCCTGGGATATGCTTCAGGCCTGGGATAGGACGCAGGCCCAAAGACTGGCTCTCAGCCCAACAATAGAAAGGCTTACATGCAGAACGCCCAACCCAGGGCAAGGCACCATCCTACTCTATGGAGACACACTCCTTGGAGCAATCTGCCATGGGGCACCAGAGGGGCAGCATTCACATGGAGAGAAAGCTGGACAGACAGGAGTGCATAACTAAGAAGGGCACAGGGAGGGAGGGTCACAAGGAATGGTGGGGAGGAGAGTGGGTTAGGTCTGGAGATGGTAATCAGGGAGTGAAACCAAATGTACGTGAACTGTTGAATGTAAAATAAATTACGCTCTGTAAATTTGCACTCAAAGCACAATTTAAAAAAAGAAAAAAAAAAAAAAAAAGGTGAAATTAAAGCATTTCCTGACAAACAGAAGCTGGGTGAGTTCATATCCATGAGACTGGCTTTACCAAAAATAAATAAATAGATAAATAAATAAATATATAAAATATGTTAATTGAATTTCTGTAAATAGAAGGGAAAAGAAACTAGGAAGTAATTCAAAGCTGTACATGGAAAGAACGATCTCTAACAAAGGGAAACGCATGGACAAGTATAAGGGTTAGTAATAAGGTCTCATGCTTGATAAGCTTAAATGTTTTATCCTTTATGTTTTTAATAACAAATCTATAAAAAGAAAGTATAAAATTATGTTACAAAACCAAACTCAAAACACACACTGTTATTTTGTCAATTCTGACTCATAGTGATCTATTGGGCAGAGTAAATTGCCCCATAGGGTTTTCAAAGCTGTGAATCTTTATGGAAGCAGACTGCTTCATTTTTTCTTACATGGAGTGTCTGGTGGATTCAAATCTTTAACCACATAACAGGTTGCATAAAATATAAAGATGTAATTAATGAAATCAACAAGAAAGATAGAGGGCGAGGAATGGTATAGATATAGAATTCCTTGTATGTTGAAGTTAAGTTGGTCCCAGCTTACCCCAGAATGTTATAAATGCAAATTCTTAAATGTAATGTTAATGGTAATTGTGTTAGTTAAGGTTGTGTTTCAGCTTGGCTGGGCCTGTTTTTGAATGTCTGGGCAGCAGGATGTAGTTATTCCCCATGATGAGACTGGTAATCAACCCCATGGTAGAATCTATCGGAGCAGCTGAGTAGCTACCTTGGGGTGTGGTCTGCTCCGTGTATATAAGACACTTAGGGAGAGGTCTCTGATTTTTTTGGCACAGTTGGACCCTACATGTAGCTGAGTCTTCATTCAGCAACCTGCTGTGTTGGCTGCCAATGTTGGGACTATTTCTGGACTTGTACTAGTGACATGATGTGTAGCTTGATAATCTTGGGACTGTGCCATTTTACTTGCTGACTTTGGGTTTGTCAGCCTCATCAGCCAGCAGCTGCCTGAATGAAGAGGTGGCTCCAGCTCCAGTGGGCCAGGACCAAGGTCGAGGAGTTTTCACCTAGCCTCTATAGCTGGCATTTTGAACTTGGACTTCAAGCCTCCTAAAGTGTAAGAGAATAAATCTCTCTGTGTTAAAGTCATCCATTTGTGGTATTTTTCTGTTAGAGCAGCACTAGATGACCAAAACAGTAACATTAAGAAAATATATAGAAAACATACATAAAAGAAAATGTGAAGGAAACCAAAATAGTGCACTGCAATAAACCAACAAAACACAAAAAGAAGCTGTAATAAAAGACAAAGACAAAGAAGGTTTAAGACATGAAAAAAAATAAATAAATAACAAATGGTAGATATCAATCACTTCTTATCAGTAATTACAAAAGCCAACCCAACCTACTGTCATCTAGTTGATTCTGACTCATAGTGATTGTTTTGGTTACCTAATGCTACTCTGACAAGAATATACCACAAATGTTGTTGCTGTTGTTATGTGCCGTCGAGTCAGACCCAACTCATAGTGACCCCTCCTTGAGTTTCCAAGACAATATCACTATGGAAGTAGAATGCCCCATCTTCCTTCTGAGACCACAAATATGATGGCCTTAACAAACAGGAGTTTATTCTCTCATTGTTTGGAGGCTTTAAGTCCAAGTCCAAAGTGCCAGGCTCTAGGAGCTGTGTGAAAGCCCCTTGACCTTGGGCTTCAGCTCTGCCTCTTACTCCCGGGTCACTGAAGCTAAAGGCATCTCTTTGCTCAAGCAGTTACTGGCTGCTGAGGCTAACAACCCCAACGTTGACAAATAAAACGGCACAGTCCTGATGTTACCAAACCACACGGTAGGTCATTATTTCAATTACATTTTAAGTTCCAAGGTCGGCAGAGCATGGCAGGCTGCTGAACAACAACATGGCTACATGCAGGGTCCAAGCATATGATAAGCTAGAGACCATTCCCCAAGGCTTCTCCTTATATACAGGAAGCAGACCACATCCTTAGGGCTGCTACTCAGCTGCTCACAGTAGATTCCACCATGGAGTTGATTACCAGTTTCATCATGGGGACTACTACATCCAGCTGTCCAGCCACTCAACCAGGCCCTGCCAAGTTGACATACAAACTTAACTACCACAATTCTATCCCTTGTCTACTTGGCACCTCTACAGATCTTCAATGGATGGCATCTGTACAGATCTCCTTCACTGGGGTGGCTCTAATCCCCTAGTTCTTAGTGGCCACCTTACCCCCTTGGCCTGGCAGGCCCCATTCCTCTATCTCTTGGGCATGGAAGCCCTGCCCCCACTCTTGTGGGCAGAGGGTATGGTTCCATCCCACTCACCCCCATGAACAAGTAGCCCCACACTTCAGAACCAAGTTAGTGATGGTCTAACTCTTTGAAACCTAGGTGGCTATGGTGGTTCCACCCTCAGAGGCCATGCATGGTCATATCCTCTCAGGCTGAGGCAGGTCTGCTTCCAGTTTCCTTGGTCTCTCCACTTCTGCTGATTAACGCCAAAGGCAACCCACTCCACCAGAAATCCTTCTGCTCAAGAAGCACTCAGCTTCCTTGCTCCATGGGCCAGCCAAATTCCTACTCCATTTCAAGCTTGTCTCTTTTACCAATTAATGCCTGAAGGCAACCCACTCTGCTAGGAAGCTGCCTACCCAATGGCACCGGGCTTTCTCCTTCATAGGCTGGTGAGACTATTGGTCACTATCTCATGCCAGTCTCTGGACTCTGTTCCTGCTGTCTCTCATGCTATATGCCGGGGTCTCTCTGCCAGGATCTTGGGTCAAGGATGCACTCCACTTCTGTTTCCACGTTTAGGTATCTGTCAGAGAAGCATCATACTCTCTTGGTACCATATTCTGTTCTGGTTACCTATTGCCACTCTGACAAGAATATATACCACAAATGGAATGGCCTTAACAAAAAGGTGTTTATTCTCTCACAGTTTGGAGGCTTTAAGTCCAAGTTAAAAGTGCCAGGCTCTAGGGGCTGTGTGAAAGCCCCTTGACCTTGGGCTTCAGCTCTGCCTCTTACTCCCGGGTCACTGAAGCTAGAGGCATCTCTTCACTCTAGCAGCTACTGGCTGCTGAGGCTAACAACCCCAAGGTTGGCAAATAAAATGGAATAGTCCTGATTTTACCAAACCACACCTCAGGCCATTAATTCAAGTCCATTGTAAGTGCCCAAGTCAGCAGAACATAGCAGGCTGCTGAACAATGACACGGCTACATGCAGGGTCCAAGGATGCCATAAGCTAGAGACCATTCCTCAAGGCTTCTCCTTATATAGGATGCACACCACATCCCTAGGGCAGCTACTCAGCTGCTCACAGTAGATTCCACCATGGAGTTGATTACCAGTGTCATCATGGGGAATACTATGTCCAGCTGCCCAGCTACTCAACCAGGTCCAGCCAAGTTGACATACAAACTTAACTACCACAGTGACCCGATAGGATGGAATAGATCCATCCCATAGAGTTTTTAAGGCTGTAAACCTTTACAGAAGCAGACTGCTTCATCTTTCTTCCATGGAGCAGCTGGTGGGTTCAAACTATTGACCTTTGCTTAGTAGCTAAATGCTTTAACCACTATGCCACCACAGCTCCAATTACATTGCATAGTGAATGTAAATAGACTAAATGCTCCAATCAAAAGGCAGAGTGGCAGAATTGATTGCAAAAAAAAATAAAAAAATAAAAAAATAACTTGATCCAACTCTATGCTGTTTATATGACATACACTTTAAACCCAAGAACAAGAATAGATAGAAAATGAAAGAAAGATAGGGGAAAAAAAAAAAAAAAAAGCATTCCATGCAAAAAATAACCAAAAGAGAGAAGGAGTGGCAATTTTAATATTAGACCAAGCTGACTTTAGGACAAAATCTGTCAGAAGTGATAAAGGCAGACATTATATATTTACAAAATGGTCAATATATCAAGAATACTTAACAATCAGAAATATATATACACCCAACATCAGGACACCTAGATATATAAAGTAATCACTGATAGAATTGAAGGGAGAAATAGATTGTTGTTGTGTTGTTATGTGCCGTTGAATCGGACCCGACTCATAGGGAACTCTCCTTGGGTATCTGAGGCAGTATCACTACAGAAGTAGATTGCACAACCTTCCTTTTGAGGGAGAAATAGGTAGCACCACAATAATATCGGAGAATTTAGCACACTACTTTGAATATTAGAGAAAATATTTAGAAGGAAGATCACCAAAGAAATAGAGGTTATATAGAACACTCCACCCAACAAGAGCACAATATTTATTCTACTCTGCTGCACATGGATCATATTGAGATAGACAATATGTTAGGTCACAAAGCATGTCTTGATATATTTAAAAAGACTGACATCATACAAAGTATTTTCTCTGACCATAATAGACTGAAGCTACAATCACAAAAAAAACAATTAAAAAAAAAAAACTGGAAAATATACAAATATGTGGAAATTAAGCAACACAGTATTAAACCACCAATGAGTCAAGGAAGAAATCAAAAAACAAATTACAACTTTCTCAGAGTCAAATAAAAATAAAAGCATAATATATGAAATCTTATGGGATACAGCAAAGGAAATACTCAGAGAAAAATTAATAACAATAAATGCCCACACGAAAAGTGAAGAGAGATCTCAAGTTAATAATCTAATTCGACAACTCCAGAAATAGTTTTTTTTTTTTTTTAATCTAAAAAACTTAGAGCATAAATAAATAAAAATAAAAACTAAACCAAAACAACAGAATAATCTGTAAAACAGAAGTTGGTTCTTTGAAAAGATTA
>NW_006921918.1:1865649-1866265 GCF_000298275.1 Orycteropus afer afer
GAAACCCAAGGAGGGGTCGCTATGAGTCAGGGCCGACTCGACGGCAAACAACAACAACAACAATGAAAAGATGCAAATTATTAAATAAAAAATGAAATAGCAGCTATTAAAAATGTGATTAAAGAAATAGAGAGAATTATGACAGAATATCATGCCAAAAAGAAAAAAACTTTTATACCCTAGATGAAATGGACAAATTCTTAAAAGCACACAATCTAGACAAACTGACACAAGGAGAAATAGGAAGTCCCAAGAGACACATACCAAGCGTAGAAAATGAATTGGTGATAAAACAACTTCCCCCAAACAACAAAAGTCCCGGGTCAGATGGCTTCACTAGGGGAATTCTACACAACATTTAGAGAAGACAACACTACTTTTTAAACTTCCAAAAGATAGAGAAGAAAGTAATGCTCCCTAATCCATTCTATGAAGCAAACATAACTCTGATACCCAAACCAGACAAAGACACCATAGTAAAGAAAATTACCTGTCTTACAATATAGATGCAAAAATCCTCAACAAAATACTAGCAAACAGAATTCAAAAGCATAGTCAGAGTCACACACTTGATCAAAGGGATTTAGTCCAAGAATGCAGGGATGGATCAACATGA
>NW_006921918.1:1866849-1869703 GCF_000298275.1 Orycteropus afer afer
GATGTGCAACAGGATGAAGCACTGCTAGTCCTGTCCCAGCCTCCCAATCCTTCCTATACCTGAGCCCACCATTGCACCCTCTGTGTCAATCCAATTCATTGAGGGCCTTCCTCTTTTTCATTGACCCTCCACTTTACCAAGCATGATATCCTTCTCCAGAGAATGGTCCTTTCTGACAACATGACCAAAGCACATCAGAAGCAATCTGGCCATTCTCACTTCCAAGGAATATTCTGTTTGCACATCTTCCAGAACATCTTTGTTATTTCTTTTGGCAGTCTAGAGTACTTTCAGTATTCTTTGCTAACACCACAATTCAAAAGCAACAACTCTTCTTTGGTCTTCCTTATTCATTGTCCAGCTATCACATGCGTATGAGGTGATTGGAAATACCATGGGTTGGGTTAGGTTCACCTTAGTCTTCAAAGAGATATCTTTGCTCTTCAGCCCTTGGAAAAGATTTTTTTTTGCAGCAGATTTGCCTAGTGCAATATGCCATCTGAAGTCTTGACTACTACTTCTATTGGTGTTGCTTGTGGAACCAAGTAATATGAAATCTATGACAACTTCAAACTTTTTTTTTTCTATTTATTGTCATGCTGCTTATTGGTCCAGGTGTGAGGATTTTCATTTATTTATGTTGAGGTGTAATCCATACTGCATACTGTAGTCTTTAATCTTCATCAGAAAGCTCTTCAAGCATCCTCACTTTCAGCAAGGAAAGTTGTATTGTCTGTATATCACAGGTTGTTAATGAGTAATCCTCCAATCTTGATGCCATACACTTCTTCATGTAGTCCATCCTCTCAGATTATTTGCTTAGCAAAAAGATTTAATAAGTACAGCAAAAGGATACAACCCTGATGCACTCTCTTTCTGATTTTAAACCATGAAGTATCCTCTCATTCTGTTCTAACAACAGCCTCCTGGTCTATGTATAGTTTCCTCATGAGCACAATTAAGTGTTATGGAATTCCCATTCTTTTCAATGATATTCATAATTCATTATGATCCACACAATCAAATGTTTTTGCATAGTAAATGTGATAATTGGAGCTGTGTGTCAACTTTGCTGGACCCCAGTTCTGCGTGGTTGTTCCCATGATGGGATTGAATGACTGTGTTCTGAGTTGGCCAATCTGATCAAGGGGAGTTTCCCTAGGGGTGTGGCCTGCTTCAAGGATATCTAGGGACATCCTGGGAAGAGAAACGTTCTTCCGTGGATCGGGACTCTGTTGTGCTGCCTAGAACTGTCTGTGAGTGAGCAGTCTACCATTTGGCCTGGAGATCTTGGATTCATCATTTATTGGAGTTAACAGCTGGTGTACTGCCTGCCAGCCTTGAGCTTCTCAGCCCCTATGTTGTGGAAGCTAGGAAAAGCCTCCAGTCTGATGTTTGCTCCAGGGACTTTGGACTTGCTGGCTTCTATAGGTTTGTGAGCTATTTTCCTAAGATAATTTTCTCTTTCTCTTTATAAATATATAAGCTTTGCTGGATTTTGTTTCTCTAGAGAACCAAGTCTAACACATTTGGTACTGGGAGTGGTTCTAGAGGAACAAAATCATAAGGATGGGCTTCCAAGTTTGGTTCTCCACTTTTATTAATTTTAATGACACTGATGACTCTATGTCTGCTAGTAAAGAGAGCCCTACTAATCCGTGGCATGAGGTGGCAAAATTAATATGTGAAATAGCACCACCAATAGATCAAGTACTTGTGAGAAGTGATGCTCTGGGTGATCGGATATTTGATACTTTTCTGCAATTTTGTTAGAATGAGGAGTATAAGGAAGCTGGTTGGTTGGTCCTACTTACACTGGACAAACTGGTGAAAGAGCAAGATGAGCTCAAAGCTGCTGAGTCTTGGTTTAAGTGCCAAATAAAAGACCTCAGTGCTTCCAGCTGTGCTCTGAAAGAAAGCTTTATATCTTCTAGTAACAGAGCTGATATTGCTGAAAACCAAACACAGAGTCTTATTGTAAGGGAGGCTGAATTACAACGCCAGCTAAATTGCCAATCCAGAACGGTGTCTTGCGTTAAAGTGAAGGCATTGATTGGAAAAACATGGGATCCTGAAACCTGGAATGGGGACATATGGACAGACAATCAAGAAGGTCAGGATATAGAGCCTGTAAATTCTGTGGAATCCCTCCCATCTGAACTGATCACTGTAAAACCATTATCTCCTCCCTTTCAGTTTGATGGGATTAACTCTGCTGTTCCTGCTGGGTCATTGTTTGAGGCAGAGCCCATGGAAGACATTCCTGAATGCTCTTAGGAACTGCCTCAAGCACCCATTGTTTCTATGAGACCTATAACTAAAGTCAAGTCCAAGCGAGCCCCAAGAAGTGAAATAGAAAGTGTGACTGAGGAGGTGATACACTATACCTAAAAAGACCTACTTGATTTTGCTAACATGTACAGACAGAAACATGGAGAATATGTATGGGAATGGCTACTGAGGGTATGGGATAATGGTGCAAGGAATGTAAGATTGGATCAGACTGAGTTTATTGATTTAGGCCCACTAAATATGGATTCTTCATTCAATGTCTCAGATCGAGAGGTTAGGAAAGGATTTAATAGTTTATTTGGCTGGCTTACTGAGGCATGGATTATACAGTGGCCTACCTTAAGTCAAGTTGAAATACTAGACCTGCCTTAGTTTAATGTAGAAGAAGATATCCAGAAGCTTAGGGAAATTGGCCTGTTAGAATGAATTTATCAGATTAGACTCCTAGACCCAGAAATGGAGACTCCAGAAGACATGCCTTTCACCAGTACCATGAGGAATAAATTTGTGAAGGGAGCTCCAGCATCCTTGAAGACTGCTGTGATTGCTATTTTATGTAAAT
>NW_006921918.1:1871581-1872883 GCF_000298275.1 Orycteropus afer afer
TGGAAGTGGTATATCAGAGATTGGGCTCGAGCAGGACCTGAAGGCACAAGTAAGTTGCATGAGGAAGTGGCCCAAATGCCTACGGTCTCCACTCCAGTCACATTACCTTCCCTGTCTCACTCTGCACCTATGGCTTCATGGATCCTTATGATCTGTTGACTGAGGAAGCGAAAACTCGTGCCTGATGTACAGATGGTTCTGCACAGTATGCAGGCACCACTCAAAAGTGGATAGCAGTGGCACTGCAGTCCCTTTCTGGGACTTCCTTAAATGACAGTGGTGAAGGAAAATCCTCCCAATGGGCAGAAGTTAGAGCTGTGATATATATGTCTGTTCACTTTGCATGGAACAAGAAATGGCCAGATGTGTGATTATATACAGATTCATAGGCTGTGGCTCATGGCTTAGCTGGAAGGTCTGGGACTTGGAAGGAGCATGATTGAAAGATTGGTGATAAGGATGAATGGGGAACAGGTATGTGGATAGATCTCTCTGAATGGGTCAAAGGAGTAAAAGTATTTGTGTCTCATGTGAATGCCCACCAAAAAGTGACCTCAGCAGAGGAGGAGTTTCATAATCAGGTGGATAGGATGACACATTCAGTGGAAACCAGCCATCCTTTTTCCCCAGCTACTCCTGTCATTGCTCAATGGGCTCATGAAAAAGTGGCCATGGTGGCAGGGATGGAGGTTATGCATGGGCACAGCAACATGGGCTCCCGCTTACCAAGGCTGATTTGGCTACCACCACTGCTGAGTGCTCAATGTGTCAACAGCAGAGACCAACACTGAGTCCACGATATGGAACCATTCCTCGGGGTGATCAGCCAGCAGCCTGGTGGCAAGTTGATTACATTGGACCACTTCCATCATGGAAAGGACAGCGTTTTGTTCTTACTGGAATAGATACTTATTCTGGATATGGATGTGCCTTCTGTGCACGCAGTGCTTCTGCTAAAACTACCATCCATGGACTTAGTGAATGCCTTATCCACTTTCATGGTATCCCACACAGCATTGCTTTAGATCAAGGAACTCATTTCACAGCACATGAAGTGTGGCAATGGGCTGATGCTCATGGAATTCACTGATCTTACCATGTTCCCCATCATCCTGAAGCAGCTGGTTTGATAGAATGATAGAATGGCCTCTTAAAAACACAAATATGGTGCCAGCTAGGTGGCAATACCTTGAAGGGTTGGGGCAATGTTCTCCAGGAGGCTGTATATGCTCTAAACCAGCATCCAATATATGGTTCTGTTTCTTCAATAGCCAGGATTCACAGGTCCAGGAACCAAGGGGT
>NW_006921918.1:1873465-1876134 GCF_000298275.1 Orycteropus afer afer
ATTTCTTCATTGTATATGTGCATCAAATATTTTTGTTTCCTTCTGTTATGAACTGTGAAATATAAATAAGGTTAATAACGCATTTTAGTTGTATGTGTGTTAGCGTATCATGTTAGGCACAAATATGACTCTATAATTGTCCTTTTTTTAGAGATTATATATGGTTAAGAAGATGTGTACAACTGCCCATTTGACGAGGGGTGGACTGTGATAGTTGGAGCTGTATGTCAACTTAGCTGTACCCCAGTTCTGTGTGGTTCTTCCCATGATAGGATCATATGACTGTGTTCTGAGTGGCCAATCTGCTCAAGAGGAGTTTCCCTAGGGGTGTGGCCTGCTTCCAGGATATCCAGGGACATCCTGGGAAAAGAGACATTCTTCTGTGGATTGGGATTCTGTTGTGTTGCCTACAACTGTCTGTGAGTGAGCAGTCTACTGTTCGGTCTGGAGATGTTGGATTCATCATTCGTTGGAGTTAACAGCTAGTGTACTGCCTGACAGCTTTGAGCTTCTTGGCCTCTGTGGTTGTGGAAGCTAGGAAAAGCTTTGTTACAGGGACTTTGGACTTGCCAGCTTCTATACTTTTGTGAGCCATTTTCCTAAGATAAATTTCTATGTATTTTTATATATATATATAAACTTTGCTGGAATTTGTTTCTGTAGAGAACCCAGTCTAACATAGTAAATAAATCACAAGTTAACATCTTTCTCACTTTCTTTGCTTTCAGCTGAGATCCATCTGACATCAGATATGACATTCCTCATTCTATGCCCTCTTCTGAATCCAGTTTGTGTATCTGGAAGTTCTCTGTAAATATACTGCTGCAACCGCTTTTGGATTATTTTAGGCAACATTTTACTTGTGTGTGATATTAATGATATTGTTCTATAATTTCCACATTCTGTAGACCACCTTTGTTTGGAATGGGTGCAAATATACATGTCTTCCATTCAGTTGGCCAGGTGGGTGTTTTCCAAATTTCTTGGCATAGATGATTGAGTGCCTGAAGCATATTTTGTTTGAAACTTTTGTTGAAGCATCTGAATGGGTATTCTATCAATTTTTTGGAGCCCTTTCTTCACCAATTTCTTCAGTGCAGCTTTGACTTCTTCCTTCAATACCATTGGTTCTTGGTCATATGCCACCTCATGAAATAGATGAATTCAGACCAATTCTTTTAGAACAACAACAAAAAAAAAAACCTCAGATCTGACTCATAGTAGTGACCCCTCCTTAGGTTTCCAAGGAGGCATCACTCCAGAAGTAGATTGCCCAAACTTCCTTCCAAGGAGTGGCTGGTGGGTTTCAACCACCAGCCTTCTGGTTAGTAGTCAAATGACTGTGTATTCCTTCCATCTTCTTTTGATGTTTCCTACATCATTCAATATTTTGCTCACAGAATCTTTCAATATTGCAAATTGAGGCTTGAATTTTTTCTTCAGTTCTTTAAACTTGAGAAGTGCTGAGCATGTTCTTCACTTTTGGTTTTCTACCTCCAGTTCCTGGCACATTTCGTTATTATAATTGACTTTGTCTTCTTGAGGTGCTCTTTGAAATTTTCTGTTCAGCTCTTTAATCTTGTCATTTCTTCCATCTGTTTTAGCTACTCTTCATTCAAGAGCAAGTTTCAGAGTCTCTTCTGACATCTGTTTTCATCTTTTCTTCCATTCCTGTCTTTTTAATGGCCATTTGCTGTCTTCATGGATGATGTTCTTGATGTCATCCCACAATTCCTCTGGTTTCTGGTTATTGGTGTGTGTGGTAGTTCAGTTTGTGTGTCAACTTAGCTGGGCCTGGTTGAATGGCTGGGTGGCTGGATGTAGTACTCCCCATGAAGAGACTGGTAATCAACTCTATGGTGGAATCTACTGTGAGAAGCTGAGGAGCTGCCCTAGGGATGTTTTCTGCTTCCTGCATATAAGGAGAAGCCTTGGGGAATGGTCTCTTGTTTATGGTACTCTTGAACCCTACATGTAACTGTGTCATTGTTCAACAGCCTGCCATGTTCTGCCTACCTTGAGACTTTCAATGGACCTGAATTAACGGCCTGCAGTGTAGTTTGGTAATATTGGGACTGTGCCTTTTTACCTGTCAACCTTGTGCTTGTCAGTCTCAGCAGCCAGCAGCTGCCTGAGTGAAGAAAGCCTCTGGCTTCAGTGGGACAGAAGCAGAGGAAGAGCTTAAGCCCAAAGCTGAGGGGTTTCTACCCAGCCCCTAGGGCCTGGCACTTTGAAGTTGGACTTAAAGCCAAACTTCAAGAGAATGAACTCCTGTTTGTTAAGGCCATGCTATTTGTGGTATATACTTGTCAGAGCAGTGCTAGGAAACTAAAACAGCATGCAATGCATCAAATATATTCTTTAGATGGTCCTTAAATTCAGGTGGAATATAATCAAGGTCATATTTTGGCTCTCATGGACTTCTTTTAACTATCTCCTGCTTCAACTTGAACTTGTATATGAGCAGTTGAAAATATATCCCACAGTCAGCTCCTAGTGTTGTTTTGGCTGAAGACATTGAACTTCTCTATTGCCTCTTTCCACAGATGTAGTTGACTTGATTCCTGAGTACTCCATCTGACAAAGTCCACATGTGCAGATGTGATTTATGTTGTTGAAAAAAGATATTTGCAATGAATAAGTCATTGGTCTTGCAAAATTCTATCATG
>NW_006921918.1:1876604-1878097 GCF_000298275.1 Orycteropus afer afer
GTAGTGATACTGCCTAGGAACCCAAGGAGGGGTTGCTATGAGTCAGATCTAACTTGACAGCAGTGAGTGTGTGGGATATGTGTGTGTGTGTGTGTGTGTGTGTGTGTGTAAGTGTATGGAAATTATCCTATCATTGGCAGCATTGCACTTTAGGATAAATCCTGAAGCATTCTTTGTGATGATAAATGCTATGTCATTCCTCTTTAATTCACCATCCTTGTTGTAGTAGACCACATGCTTTTCTGATTCAAAATGACCCAAACCAGTCCATTTTAGCTCACCAATGCCCAGGATATTGATTTTTATGTGTTCCACTTCATTTTTGACAACTGCTAATTTCCTAGATTCATACTTTGTACATTCTATGTTCCAATTTTTAATAGATTTTTACAACTATTTCTTCTCATTTTGAGTAGTGCCCATCAGCAAATGAAGGATCCTAAAGCTTTACTCCATCCACATCTTTTAGGTCAGCTCTACTCTGAGGAAGCAGACCTTCCCCAGTCTTATTTTGAGTGCCTTCCAACCTGAGGGGCTCATCTTCCAGCACTATACTGGACAATGTTTCAGGGTTATTCATAAAGTTTTCCAGTAATGTATCAAACAGTTTTTCACTACTATTTATAAGGTTTTCATTGGCTAGTTCTTTGAGAAGTGGATGGTCCCTTCCTTCTTCCATGTCTGTCTTAGTCTGGCAGCACCACTGAAACCTGTCAACCATGGGTGACCCTGCTGATATGTGAAATGCCAGTGACATAGCCTTGAGCCTCATGGCAACACACAGTCCACCACAATACAAGAAACTGATGGATGAGTGGTTGAAAGAATATAATGCATAGGAACAAATCTAAGAATATGAAGGATTT
This sequence comes from Orycteropus afer afer, assembly GCF_000298275.1. NCBI lineage: Eukaryota > Metazoa > Chordata > Mammalia > Tubulidentata > Orycteropodidae > Orycteropus > Orycteropus afer. The sequence goes on from NW_006921918.1 coordinate 1,877,471, forward strand.
ACACAATGAAAACTATGAAACACTGCTGAAAGAGATCAAAGTAAACTTAAACAGGTGGAAAGATCCTCCATGTTCATGCTTTAGAAGACCTTAAAGGAATCAATAGATTCAGTGCAATCCTGATCAAAATTTCAAGTCTTTACAAAAATGTAAAAATAAGTCCTCAACTTTACATGGAATAGCTTGTTGCTGTTGTTGTTAAGTGCCATCGAATCGTATCCAACTCATAGCGACCCTTCTTTGGGTTTCCGAGGCGATATCGCTACAGAGTTAGATTGCCCAATAGAAAGATATAAATAGTTAAAACAATATTGAAAGAGAAGAACCTAGAAAGAGGATTCAAAGTTACTGATTTTAAAACATACTGGGAGCTCTGATGCCTTAGTGTCTAAGGCATTTGACTGCTAACCAGAAGACTGGCAGTTCAAACCCACCAGCCATACTCCTCAGAAGGAAGGCTGGGCAATCTACTTCCATAGAGATACCACCTCAGAAACCCAAGAAGGGATCACTATGTATTGGAACCAACTCTGTGGCAGTAAGTTTGGGTTTTATTTATTTATTTATTTATTTATATTACAGCTAGAGTAATTGAAATAGGCAAATACTGGCATAACAAAATAGATA
>NW_006921918.1:1878421-1886628 GCF_000298275.1 Orycteropus afer afer
ATAATAAAAGCACAAACAGTAAAAGATAAAATAAATAAATGACTAAAAACCCAAACCAAACTCACTGCCATGGAGTTGGATCCTACTCATAGCGACCCCTCCTTGGGTTTCCGAGATGGTATCACTACGGATATAGATCACCCTATCATCCTTCTGAGGAATAGCTGGTGAGTTTGAACCATCAGCCCTCTGGTTAGCGGTCAAATGCCTTAGGCACTATACCACCAGAGCTCCTAAATAAATGACAGTTCATAAAAATTCTGCTGTGCATGGGGTCGCTATGAGTCGGAAACGACTCAACGGCACTTAACAACAGCAACAACATAAAAATTAAAAACTTTAGTTAATCAAAAGGCTTTACCAAAAAATTGAGATGACAAGCTAATGACTGGGAGAATAACTTTGGAAACTGTATATCCAACAAGAACCTAATAGCCAAAATAAATATATATATCACACTGACAATTTAACAACAAAAATGCAAATAACCCAATTAGAAAATGGGCAAAGGAATTAAATAGACATTTCACAAAGAAGATATTCAAATGGTCACCAAACACAAGAAATGATATCAGCATAATTAATCATCAGAGAGATGAAAATCAAAACCACAGTGTGTTACTATTTCTCTCCCAGAAGAATGGCAAACATTCAAAAAAACAAACAGAGTACAAGACAATAGAAAACATTGTTGAGGATTTAGGGAATTTGGAACCCCTTATCCATTTCTGGTGGGAATGCAAAATGGTACATCCATTAGGCAAACTTGTGGCAGTTCCTCAAAAAAATAAAAATGAAACTACCATATGACCCAGGAATTTGAATCCTATGTATATACCCAAAAGATGTGAAAGAAGAGACTCAAAAACAGACTTGTACACTACTTTTCATTGTAGCATTATTCACAATTGGAAAAAAAGGGGAAACAATCTGAATGAATGAATAAACAAAATGTGATATATACATGCAATGGAATACTACTCAGCCAGTAGGAGGAGCCTTGACACATGTTACAATATGGATGTGTGGATGGAGCTTGAAGACATTTTGCTGAGCAAAATAAGTCAAACACAAAATATTGCATAAACTCACTTCTATAAAAAAGACAAGATAAGGCAAATGTACAGACAGAAAAGTTTATTAGCGATTATGAGAGGTAGGAGGGAGGGAGAAGATAGGGATAAATTGTCATGGGAAAATTGCATTGATTAAAATAATAAAGATAGGATACAAAATTGTGTGATAAATACATTTACAACGACACATTAAAAAAAAAAAAGGAGCTTCTGAAGCTGCTTATACACAATCAAATACCTCATGGGATTTGGTTCCTTAGTTTTCAGGTTTAGGCTCATGTTTTCATGGGACATCCCCGTTAATTGGCTTAATAACAAATGCTGGCTAGGATATGAAGAAATTTGAACTCTCATACACTGCTGGTGGGAATGTAAAATGGGGAAACCACTGTGAAAAATGGTATGGGGCTTCCTTAAAAAGTTGGAAACAGAAATATCACTTGCATTTGATCCAGCAATCCTATTACTAGGAATATATCCTAAAGAGGTGAGATCCAGGACACCAATAGATATATGCACACCCATGTTAATCACAGCACTATTTATAATAGCAAAGAGATAGAAACAACTTAACTTCCCAACAGATAAGTGGATAACAAAACTATGGTACATACACACAGTGGAATGCTATGAAACATTAAAGAATGATGAAGAATCAGAGAATCATCTCATAACATGGATGAACTTGGAGTGAAGTCAGTCAGAAAAGGACAAACATTGTATGAGTCCATTAATGTAAAAAGTCAAGGAAATGTTTACACAGGGAAGGAATTTTTCTTTGTTTGCTACTACAGATGTGAGGAAAGGGAAGGGAGGGAAAATAGATGGATAATAGGTTGGATATGGGGAAATAAATTGAGAACCTGGTGAAACTGCTAATGTACAACCAAATACCTCATGGAATTTGGGTCCTTAGTTTGGAGTTTAAGGTCATGGTTTAATGGGATATTCCTGTTATTTGGCCTAATAATGTATTTAGTGCTTCTATTCTAACTCCTAGCTCATTGTGTAGTGCCTGGATTCTTAAAACTTGCAAGCAGCCAGTAGGCACAATTGCTCTCTATTCCCTGGAGCAACAGAGGAAAAGGAGAATCAGAATTAGGAGGAAGATATGAAATGTGTGGCTAATTACTTCCCTGAACAACTACCTCCTTTGTCATAAGACAGAAGAACTGAATGGTGCCTGACTTCCATTACTGAACATTTTGATCAAATTTTCAGTAGAAGAATACTGATCAAAAGGGAGAAAATTGAGGACAGAATTTCAAATTCTCACAGACTCTAGACTTTCTGGAGCCATGGAGAGTGGATGAACACTGAAACTATTGTCCTGGGGTAATGTTTAAAAACAGACCCTATAGTCATCTTAAAACCAAAAAGTAGTTTAGTTTATTTAGTAAAAAAAAAAAAAAAAAAAAGGTACACCTTGAGCATTATGCTGTTTTAAGAAATATACATATATGAGATCTAATTTACATCAGCAACTGGAAAAATTAGGAACTATAGAGAGTGATGAATTTATATTAATTAGGGAGCTCTGGTAGCAGAGAGCTCTGGTGGCATAGTGCCTAAGGCACTTGACTGCTAACCAGAAGGCTGGCAGTTCAAACCCACCAGCCACTTCTGAGAAGGAAGGTTGGGTGATCTACGTCTGTGGTGATAGCACCTTGGAAACCCAAGGAAGGGTGGTTGTGCATCAGGTCTGACTCAACGGCACAAAGCAAAAACAACAGGGGGAAACAATTTAGAAAAGGAGGGTAAAAATAGTTGCAAAACTTGAAAAAAAAACCTACATATAGGACAAATTACAGAAAAGAATATACAACAACAAAACAACACATAGGAATCATTAATGCAATTAGTTCCAAACCCATTAAATACATAAGCATGAAATGTTCCTAACATGGCATGGATTTATTCAAGCTCTTTAGAGGAGAAAGCAATACTATTCTTTATAATTATAATGCATTGTTAATTCTTCCTTTATTTCATATGCGATCATTCATATGTGCTAATTAAGAAAAAAATATTATAAGGACATGACATTGTTTCAAGATACATCAAAAAAATTTATTTTTGTCTTTTTTTTTTTACTAAGTTCTATTCATATGTTTTCTTTTTTTGTGGGAAATGATAGTAAGTATAATACTGTGAAAGACATTATTATTATAGTTGTGTCTTTTAATATTAAAACATAATAGTCAATTAAGTTTGCACACTTCTAGATTTCTGCAATCTACATCTCTTGTCATATAATAATTGGTATAATGATAAAGCAGCCAAGAATCAGAGACAGAGAGAAAAGCTAGGATTTCATGGTAGCCAACATTGAGGTTGGGCAATCTACTTCCATAGTGATACTGCCTCAGAAACCCAAGGGTTGGTCTGAGTCAGGTCCAACTCGACAGCACATAACAACAACATTATACCAGTATAAGTAAACAGTACTAGAATTGATTTACTGGTATTTTATGTACTATATCCTCCAAATAAAATAGTCTCAGAAAAATCAAATCTCTATATATCTAGTAAACTCCAGGGCCTATGAAGGCACTAAGTTCAAGCCTTCTTAAATGGCTTTAGATAGGTTAAAAAAGAAGAAAGAAAGGAAAATACAAAGAAATAATTTTCCTGCAACATGAAAATAGAATTTGAACCAAGCAAAAGAACATTATACTGACATACCAAGAGAGAAGAAATCACTGGCAGAACACATACTGCATAAGGCAAACTTCTATAGTTATGAATATTCATGACACTTGTGTTCCATATGTAAGGTAACCTTAGCAAGTGCTCAGTGAGGTTTTGTGATGCTGTCACTAACAGTCCAAGGCAAGTTCTCAGAATATATTAATCAAAAACTAAAACTGGTACTGAAGAAAGAGAAAGTTTAGGAAGAAAGAGTAATATATTTCTTTCTAATTGACACATATAAATGTGTGATGTTCTCTAATTGTTGTGGGACAATTCATTGTGCCTCACATATTCTGGGTTCCTTGAAAAAGTAGTTTATACTAGTAGGAATGAATTGATATCTGTTGCATTACCCTTACATTCAGTTTCAGAATTTAAACTGGAAATATATAGGAAGTAAACTTAAAAATAAGCAGTTCACAACACCTTTTTCTTGAAGATGACTTGGTTTGAACACTGCTAGAACATATTTCAGTAGGCAACTAATGGAAGTTTAAATAAAAGAAACCCAAATTAAATGATTCTGAAAAATAATTCTATATACAAGAGATCTTTGAGTCGAACTTTTTGTGACAATTCATTAATTGGAATTTAATTCCATATGATTAATTGGAAAATTGATTTCCTATTTTTTCTTTATGATGCAGAAATTATATACTAGTTACTTTTATTCTTATAGATTTTTTAGTGTTTTTGTGATCTAAACAAAGGAATAAAAGTTCAACTGTATCCTTTTTTCAGAATGTGTTCACTGTATACCTTTAGAAATGTAGTCAATTTATCTTAAAACATTTGAAGTCTGCATAGACAAATTTTAACTGATGATAGAATAAAGGCACGAATCACAAACTATAAGACTATTTATTCAAGAAAGAAAACAGTTTTCATATTAGTAACCAATATTACAACCTGGAAATAGAATAAATAATAATAATGCCACCTCACCTTTGGGAATGATAAATTAATTCACATAACACATTTCTGTCTTCACCAAGTTGAATCAAACACATATCTTATATTAAACAGCTAACCATTTGCCATAGAGTTGATTCTGTGTCATGGTGACTCCATGTGTATCAGAGTAGATCTGCGCTCCACAAAATTTTCAATGGCAAATTTTTCATACGTAGATTACCAGGACTTTTTTTCTGAAATGGTTCTAGGTGGACTCAAGTTTCCAACAATTTGACTAGCAGCTAATTGTGTTAACTGTTTGCACCACCCAGGATTACCATTTCCTGCACGGTTAGTGAAAATTTGCTTATGGCAGTGAGAGAAGTTCTGTGTGCATGGGGTGAAAGGTTTAATCTTTTAAAAGGAAACAGTAACTTTATAAAGATAATTTACACATTGATGTGATATATCAAAATCATGTAAGAAACATAACAATGCAAATGTGGGAAGTTGAACAATAAAAGTACCATAAATAAGAAAGAACAGAGATAGAGAGAAAGGAAGGGAGGGAGGGAAGAAGGAAGGAAGAATACAGCATTATATGTGGTTCTTACTCTGAATTTGAGATTTAGTACTTGAAAAGATTATAATACTAAGAATATATTTTAAAAATGCAAATGTGTGAATTGTAATATAACAAAGAAAATAAAATCCTATTCTTTTTACAAGGGACTTGAATCTCTATATTGTCAAGGACACAAAGGAGTGGGAAGTCACTAACTGCTTCATTGGGACAATCAATCTGGAAGCAGTAATTTGAAAACTTTCTGCCTTTCCCGTAATGGACTAAAAATCTTCCTTTATGCCATCACACTAAGTTTTTTCTCCTACTTGTTACTCAAGTTATTGACTGCAATGTGAACATCATTCGGGGGTTACAGACTGCTTGGGCCCCAGGATCCAAGGTAACAGTGATGCGGGAAGGTCGGCACCAAAAGGAGAGGAGCTGCCAAGACAATGGTTTCACTGGGGTTGCTGCTGCCCATCAGTCCATATGAGAAATTGTCCATTTCCTCCTCTATCACCCACCAGTCTGGGTGAAGGCAGGTTACCATAACTTTTGCCATTAGATGGAGAAGATGGTCTCCATCTTGGCCCAATGGGAGAGAGGAGGAGCTGAAGGGAGCTGTGGGAGTGGAGGCCAATGTTCTGGGCTGCGCAGCACAGCTCTCGGCCACGTGCTGTGTGTTGAGTGGGGTGTGGCTGTGCCAGACAGCTCTGGATGTGTGGATATTTGGCTATCCTGCCCCATACATGATGTCTGTGTGTGTGTGTGTGTGGGGGGGACACACCATGAGTTAGGGCAGTGGGAAACACCAGCCCACCTACAATATCATGTAGGTGAACTACCTAAGTATTCTATGAAAGAATAACTGTTCTTGACCTTAGCATTGCTGAAACAAAAACAAATTACAAACATGATTAGGTATATAATTGGAAAACATAAAAGATGAAGAGAAAGATATTAAAAATAAAAAGTTAAGTGAAAGCAAAAGGATGGATGAGACAGGATAAAAAAACAGAAGGGAGACTGAGACAAACTGCTGATGGTAGCTTGATGTAGGATGAGCTTCAAAAACAGCATGATTTAAGAGTAGGTAACATAGAAACATGAATTTTAAAGAGAATCGAGAATCATGCCAAATACAGGGGAAAATGTGAGTACTCATTGGTTCTCTGCAGCAACACAAACTTGCAACAAACCAAAACAATAAAAATTTTTCCCCTATATTCTTTCCATGGGAGCTCTGGTAGTGTAGTGCCTAACGCACTTGACCGCTAATCAGAAGGCTGGAGATTCAAACCTACCAGCCACTCCTGGGAAGAAAGGTTGGGCAATTTACTTCCTTAGTGATACCGCTTTGGAAACCCAAGAAGGGGTCGCTATGAGTCGGGTACGACTCGACGGGACATAACAACAACAACAACATATTCTTTCCATAATGAAGATATTTCCAATTGTATACTTTATTTTGCCATTCAAAGAGATATGCCTTAATGGAAAGAGTAATAAACTTGGAATATGAAAATCATCTACATTTAGAGCAAAATTTGTCGTGTGTATATCTATGCTTCTAATCAGATTACTTAACATCTTTATGCCTTTTCCTCAACAGTCTGCTGGGGATCAAGTGACAGCCTTGTTTAATCTCACAAAGCTTCCCTAAATCGCTCAGCTGGTATGCATGACGCTCCCAGAGTCATGTATCTCGGTGGTCCGTAAAAAGCACTTTACAACTGCTTGGTATCGTGATGGTAACATATTTCAGAAAATGTTGATTTACTTCAGTGTAAATGTGCCCTGTCCATATAATTTATTGACTAACTGTAGTTTTTAGTTTTTAACCATAAAAATAAAGAGCATCAAATGGTCTACATTTTCTTCTTTTCTTTTTAACAGCTTTCAACATGTGGTAGAAATATATGTGAGGGAAAAAGTAAACCCTTTGTGCTCTCCAGGGTTTTAATAGCCTTCTGAAATGATTTATTTAAAAAAGAATTTACAAAATAATACAAAATTAAAAGTGAAGACAAACAGAAATGTATTCCGTTATTCTTCATCAGATGCTCACTAATAAATTAAACCCATGCAAAATATCTAATTTCATTTAATGCTGTCAGAAGAGTGTATTTTAAAAAAGGGGAAACTTGTCCAAGAGATAGAAGTTGTCATGAATTATATCCCAGTCTTTTGTCACACCTGGAAGAGAAAAAAACACTCTTTTAAAACAATTCCTGAAAAAAAAAAGTCATTTTTTTTTTTCTCAAAAAGCATTACATTTAAAAGATCTTAATATAAAGTTAAGGATTAGATTTCTCTAAGTACCATTGATAATATGAAGAGAGAAATCTCCCACACTGTTTTTGTTGCTATTTTTACTTAAAAGTAATAATAATTTAGGATGATTTACTATACAAAAGAAATTTATGGATTCTCTTTAGTTTTTTGGAACAAGTACTTGTATTTAGAAAAATGATTGCAACTCTTAAAATAAAAAGCTCACAAAGTGTCAAAAGCAAAACCAAAACTAGAAAAACATTATCACAATGATAATGTATGCTAATATTACAATGAGTAAAAGACTGTGAACTAACAATTTAAAGGAAACAAAAGCAGTATACATACGAAAATATTTCATCATCAATACAAAGGCAATGCAAATTAAACAAAGATATTATTCATTACCTATGAAATTGAGGAAAAATACTTAAGATATTTATGATTTATGAACTTTAAGAAAAGAGACATTACTGGGAGAGTAAATTAATTTAAAATGTTTTTCTAAAGAGCTTAAGAAATATATATCAAAAGACATAGAGAGGTACATGGGAAGTACAGACAACAAATATGAACCCTTTTGCATATATAGTACTGAGTTGTAAGTGAAGGCAAACATGGGTATATGGATGGATAGATAGGTGGACAAGCTAAACGATTAGGTATGTCTATGAAATGGGGAGTATATCCAAGATCATATATAG
>NW_006921918.1:1887408-1900690 GCF_000298275.1 Orycteropus afer afer
GAGGAAGTGGGAGGGGAGCTGTTGCATTGTGGTAAACTGTGGTCAATGACATGAGACAAAGTATATGTGAACTGCTGTATGGAAAGTGAATTTTCTCTGTAAATCTTCACCCAAATCACAATAAATTAAAAAAAAAAAAAGAAATATATATCAAGAATCTTAAGGAAATTCAAATGATTTTAACTTAGTTAAATTAATGAAATTATTTAGAAATTTTGGGGGGGATGAATATGTGCTGATATTATTTTTACAATTGAGAACTTTGATTTTAACACATTGTCCATTACCATTTTCTCTTCAAATCACATTAAAGAATAGGAAAAATATTTCTCATACCCTGTAATTAATAGAATAAAAATATAAAATATTTTTTAAACAAAATAATCTTTCTGCATGTATCATGAAATTATGAAAGATTGGAATGATAGACACCAAAATAATAACCAAGATTCTATGGATAATTTTAATTTTCTTATATATATTTTCTCTGTACATCCCTGTATTTTATAAAGCCAATGAATATTTATTTATTTATTTTTGGTAAAAGTTTACTCAACAAAAGATACACCCATCCCGCCATCTTTATATGCACGGTTCATACACAATTGTTCCATATGTCACATGTGTCACCATTCTCACCAAACTTATATTGTTTCACCATCATTAACTTAGGCAATCTGTCCCTTAAAGTTCTTATCTGTGTTTCAGAATCATTGTTGTCATTTTAGTGTCATGTAGGTTATTTAAAAGGCTGCAATGCTCAAGGCAAACATTAGTTATTGAACTAAAGTGTTTAAAGATGAGTAAAGATGGGAGCTCTGGTGGTGTAGTGCCTAACATTTGACTGCTAACCAAAAGGTTGATGGTTCAAACCCACCAGCCACTCCTCGGAAGGAAGATTGGGCTATCTACTTCTTTAGAGATACAGCCTTGGAAACCCAAGGAGGGTCGCTGTGAGTCGAATCGACTTGATGGCAGTGAGTTTAATTTTGGTTTGGTAAAGATAGAATAGCTATGATTCAAGGGTTAAAGGTTGTTTCCAGGCAATAGATTTAGCATTCCTCTAGGCTCAATTTATCCAGTAAGTCTGGTTTCAAATAAGAATTTGAAGTTTACAAGTTTCCTCCTTTTCATAAAGCTCTATCTATTGAGATCAAAACATTCAGTAATATTACTCGGCATTATCTATTTTTTTCTGATTTCATGACAAAACAAATATACAGTGGAGGAAAAAAAACATATTTTCGAGTGCCTAATAAATACCTAGTATTGTTCTGGGAACTTCAGTTAAAATGAGAGGGAGTAAATAAGGTTTCTGCCTTCATAAAGTTCTCATGTTGTTGTTAGGTGGCATCGAGTTGGCTCCAACTCATAATGACACACTGTACATCAAAATGAAACAATACCCAGTCCTGTGCCATCCTCAAAATCCTTGCTGTACCTGAGCCATCATTGCAGCCACTGTGTCAATCCATCTCCTTGAGGGTCTTCCCTTTTTCGCTGACCCTCCACTTTACCGAACACTATATTCTTCAGGGAATGATCCTTCCTGACATGTCCAAGGTAGGTAAGATGAAGTCTGGCTATTCTCACTTCCAATGAAGATTTTGGCTTTACTTCTTCCAGGACAGGCTTGTTAGTTCTTCTGGCAGTCTATAATCTTTCACTATTCTTCTCCAACACCACGACTCGAAAGTATCAACTCTTCTTCAGTTTTCCTGATTCATTGTCCCATGCATATGAGGCTATTAAAATGCCATGGCTTGAGTTAGGCTCACCTTAGTCTTCAAAGTAACCACTTTGCTCTTCAACAGTTTAAAGAGATCTTTTGCAGCAGGTTTGCCCAATGCAATATGATACCTGATTTATTGACTGCTACTTCCATGGATGTTGATTGTGAATCCAAGTAATATGAAATTCCTGACAACTTCAATCATTTTTCCATTTATTGTGATGCTGCTTGTTGGTCCAGTTGTGAGGATTTTTGTTTTCTTTATATTGAGGTGTAATCCATACTGCAGACTGTAGCCTAATTTTCATCAGTTAAGTTCTTCAAGTCATCTTCATTTTCATCAAGTAAGACTGTGTCATCTGCATATTGAAGGTTGTTAATGAAGCTTCCACCAATCCTGATGCCATGTTCTCCTTCATACAGTCCAGCTTCTTGCATTATTTGCTCAGTATACAGATTGAAGAAGTATGGTGAAAGGATACAACCCTGACACACATCCTTCCTGATTTTAAACCATGCAGTATCCCCTTGTTCTGTTAGAATGAAAGTCTCCTGTTCTATGTACAGGTTCTTCATGAGAAAAACTAAACATTCTGGCATTTTTATTCTTCTCAATGTTATTCATAATTTGTTATGTTCCACTCAGTTGAATGCTTTTGCACAGTCAATGAAACACAAGTAAACATCTTTCTAGTATTCTTTGCTTTCAGCCAAGATCCATCTGACATTAGCAATGACATCCCTCCTTCCATGTCCTCTTCTGAATCTAGCTTGCATTTCTGGATGTTCACCATCAATGTACTGCTGCAAAAAATGTTTGCATAATGGTAGAATAAATAGATAAAAGAAAAATAATTAATTGTTTAACAGAGTGTAACAGATGCCATGAGAAAAATAGGAAAAAAAAAAAGGTGGTTATTTAAATTGGTGTCAACACTCATAAAAAAATAAACTCACCACCATCAAGTTGATCTTAACTCATAGCGACCCCCATTGTGTTACAAAGGTATTAAATTTTTACTGAAGTAGATTGCCTCATATTCCTCTTTCAGATTGACTGGTGGGTTTGAACCACCAACCTTCTGGTTAATAATCAGATGCCTTAGGGCTTGTGCCACCAGAGTTTCTTAAACTGGTGTCAAGTACCTGTATTTTTATATGATGATAAACTAATAAAGGTTATTTAAGAAGGACATAAATGTTCCACATACAAAGATACCTCATTTTTTTTGTTCTTTACTTTATTGTGCTTTGCAGATAGTATTCCTTTACAATTTAAAAGCTTATGGCAACCCTTAAGTGAGCAAGTCTATTGGCATCATTTTTCAACAGTATGTGTTCATTTCTTGACTCTGTGTCACATTTTAGTATTTCTCACAATATTTAAAACTTCCCAAAATGGTTTTGTACATTTGATAGAGTACAGTGTAGTAGAGACATAATTTTTATATGCACTGGGAAACCAGAAAAACAAAAAATTGTGTGACTTGATGTATTGCAGTATTCATTTTATTGAAGTCTGGAACCGAACCTGCAATATCTCGGAGATATGTCCATACTTCCAAGAGAACTTGAACTAATTTATCAATTCAAGCCTACTCATTTTCATTTGGCATTGACAAACTAAACATTTTCACATTTCATTCTTTTCTACCAACATTATAAATTTTCTATTTTACAGGATTTTCAATTTGCGAAACCAATGAATAAAAGCACTGAAATATCAACAGGGTCACTCACAGTAGACAGCTTTCACTGAAGTTGTCAGAATAAAAGTCAGGCAGGAAGAAAGGCAGCTTGGACTTCTTCCTTCAACACCATTGTTTCCTGATGATATCCTACCTCCTGAAATGGTAGAATTCAGATCATTATCTTCTGTCCAGTGATTCTGTCTGTTCCATCCATCTTTGATGCTTCTTGCCTCAATTGATATTTTGCCCATAGACTCATTCATAATTGCAACTTGAAGGTTGAATTTTTTTATCAGGTCTTTTAGCTTGAGAAATGCCTAGAGTGTTCTTTCCTTTTGGTTTTCTAATTTCAATATTTGCACATTTTCTTATAATACTTTACTTTGTGCCATAATTTGTAATCTTCTGCTCAGATCTTTTATTTAAACATTTTTTCCACTTACTTTATTTGTACTGCATTCATGAGCAAGTTTCAGAGTCTCTTCTGAAAACCATTTTGGTGTTTTCATCCTTTCCTTTTTAATGATCTTTTGGGAGCTCTGGTGGCATAGTGCCTAAGACATTTGACTGCTAACCAGAGGCTAGAGGTTCAAACACACCAGCCACCACTTGAAAGGAAGACTGGGATTGAGCAATCTACTTATGTAGAGATACTGCCTCAGAAACCCAAGGAGACGTTGCTATGAGTGGAATCAACTCCACGGCAGTGAGTTTGTATTTTGTTTGTTTGGTTGGTTTTTGCTTATTTCATATATGATGTTCTTAGTGTCATCCGGTGACTTGTGTGGTCTTTTATCATTGGTGTTCAGTGCCCAGATCTATTCTTTAAATTCAAATAGGATATAATGAGATAATATTTTGGCTCTCATGAACTTGCATATGAACAATTGATGATCTGTTCCACAGTCAGCTCCTGGCCTTTTTCTGATTGATGATATGGAGCTTCTCCATTGCCTGTTTTCACAGATGTGCTTTTGTTGTTGTTAGGTGCCATCAAGGTAACTGTGCCTCATAGTGACCCTATTTAAAATAGAACAAAACATTGTCCAGTCCTGCACCAGCCTCACAATCCTTGCCAAGCTTAAGCCCATCATTGCAGCCACTGTGTCAATCCATCTTGTTCAGGGCCCTCCCCTTATTCACTGACCCTCTGCTTTACCAAGCATGATATCTTTCTCTAGGCAATGATCCCTTCTGACAACGTGACCAAAGTGGTGAGACAAAGTTTGGGCATTCTTGCTTCCAATGAGCATTCAAACTGCACTTCATCCAAGAGAGATTTGTTGCCAACATATATAGTCAATTTATTTCCTCTGTATTCCATTTGATCAGATCAGTATATATGGTTGCCATTAATGTTGTTGAAAAAAGGTATTTGCAGTGAAAATATCATTAATCTTGCAAAATTCTATCATGTGATCTCTGGCATCATTTCTCCCACCAACATCTTGTTTTCTAACTACTAATGCTTCTTTGTTTCCAAATTTTGCATTCTAATAACCCATAAATATCACTACATCTTGATTGCAATATATCAGACTGCAGAAATTGGTAAAAATATTCAATTTCTTCATCTTTGGCGTTCATGGTATTGAAAGAAGAAGTACAAACTACACCAAAAGAATTGGCTAAAAACAAAGCTGTAGGAATTGACAGAAAACCCACTGAGTTGTTTCAACAAACAGATGTGCACTAGAGGTGCTCACTAATTTATTCCTAGAAATTTGGAAAAAGCTACCTGTTCATCTGAATGGAATAGATCCATATTTGTACCCATTTCAGGAAAAGTGATACTACAGAATGTGAAAATTATTGGATGATATCATTAATATCACACAAAAGTAACATTTTGCTAAAAATAATTAAAAAATGGTTACAGTAGTATATAGACAGGAAAATTCCAGAAATTCAAGCCAGATGCAGAAGAAGACATAGAATGAGAGATAGCATTCCTTATGTAACATGAATCTTGGAAAGCAAAGAATACCAGAAATATATTTACTTGTGTTTTATTGACTATGAAGAGGCATTTGACAGTGTGGATCACATAAATTATGGATAACATTGAGAAGAATGAGAATTCCAGAACGCATAGTTGTGTTCATGCAGAACCTGTGCATAGAACAAGAAGGAGTCGTTCAAACAGAACAAGGGGATCTTGGATGGTTTAAAATCTGGAAAAGTATGTGTCACAGTTTTATCTTTTAACCATAATCATTCAATCTGTATTGATGATCTGAGCAGATAAGCCAAGAAGCTGGATGATATGAAGAATAATGTGGTCTCAAGATTGGAAGAAGACTCATTAACAACTTGTGATATGCAGATAACACAATGGTGCTTGCTCAAAGTGAAGATAACTTGAAGCACTTACTGATGAGGATCAAAGACTCCAGCCTTCACTATGGATTACATGTCAACCTAAAGAAGATAAATATCTTCACAAATGGACAATAAGCAACATCATGATAAATGGAGAAAAGGTTGATGTTGTCAGGAATTTCATTTTACTTGGATCCACAATCAATGCCCACAAAAACAGAAGTCAAGAAACCAGATGATATATTGCACTGGGAAAATTTGCTACAAAACACCTTTTTAAAGTGTTGAAGAGCAAAGATTTTACTTTGAGGACTAAGGTGCACTTGGCCCAAGCCATGGTATTCTCAGTCACCTCATGTGTATGTAAAAGCTGGACACTGAATAAGGAAGACTGCAGAAGAACTGTAGCATTGAATTGTGTTGGTGTGGTGGTTATGTTGTGTGTCAACTTGGCTGGGCCTGGTTGAGTGGCTGGGCAGCTGGTGGTAGTTATTCCCCATGAAGAGACTGGCAATCAACTCCATGGTGGGATCAACCACAAGCAGCTGAGTAGCTGCCTTTGAGATGTGGTCTGCTTCCTGTATATAAGGAGAAGGCTTGGGGATAGTCTCTAGCTTATGGCACGCTTGAACCCTGCATGTAGCCGTGTCTTTGTTGAGCAGCCTGCCATACTCTGCCAACCTTGGGACTTACAATGGACTTGAATTAATGGCCTGCCGTGTGGTTTAGTAACATTGGGACTGTGCTTTTTTACTTATCAATCTTGGGTTTTTCAGCCTCAGCAGCCAGCAGCTGTCTGAGTGAAGAAAAGCCTCTAGGTCCAGTGTGCTGGAAGCGGGAGGCAGAGCTGGACGCCAAAGTTGAGGGGCTTTCACCCAGCCCCTAGAGCCTGGCACTTGAACTTGAACTCAAGGCCTCCAAATTGTAAGAATAAACTCCTGTTTATTAAGGCCATTCCATTTGTGATATATTCTTGTCAGAGTGGCACTAGGTATCCAAAACAGTTGGCAAACAATGCTCAAAATACCATGGACTGCCAGAAGAACAAATAAATCTGTCTTTTTCCCTGATCCCACCCCCATAATAGTTCTGTGTACCTTATTGACATTGCTAACAAGCTTTCCAGTCTCCTTGCTGGGCCATATGAACCTTACATTTTCATAGTTCCACCCAGTAATCTGGTGAGAGTCTAATTTGAAAATGTTTATTGTTATGAAAGAACTGAGACAATCCTTAAAATATTGAGAAACACACACACACACACATAAAACAACAAAAACAGCATGGTAAACTAAATTATTTTGAGCTGTTTCATTTGTTTTGTTTTTTGTTGTTCAGTTGTAATAATTTCCATTAAAGTTTCAGGAGAAAGTGAGAGTTGAATATTTCAAAAATTCCTTTTTCATTATTTTGATAAGGTATATTTTATGTTTTTATTGTAATAAAAAATGCATCAATTTAAATAAGCCTCTTTTCATAGAACACAAATTAGTTCTGCACAGTAATCTGAACCGAGCAAAGCCCACATATAAGGACCATTATGGATTTCCCCTATTTGCCTCATTAAACTCAACATTCAAAAGAGATCAATGACTCTGGGCTGAACTGACAAAATATGCCTTTTCTCTTTTCCTGATGCGCTGTCTAACACAGATAGAAAATATTAAGCCTTTTTTATGTATTCATCTAAAGCATTTCAACTTTCATTTCTGTACGTGTTATCACATTTGACTACTTCAACACACTCTCTATTTCACTAGCAATCTGTTAGTGATTCGCTTCTTTCATCTCTCTGCAGATTTGTCCTAATGAAATCATTATGGCTGAACTGTTGTTTTTCATCCACCTTTATTCCATTTCTATATGATAATAATGATCTCTTTTTATTTTCAGAAACACTGACACACAGCTATAGTTTTCAGTCATTATTTTTATGTTTCCTAAAAGAAAATAATTGATTCTCTAAATATCCTGCTTTGTGTTTTCATTGAAGGTAAATACAAGACAGTAACACTGCATTTTTTCTGAAAGGCAATAGAGTGGAGAGGTTAGGAGATACATCTGGATATCAAATGAACTTGGTTCAAATCTTCTCTCTGCTACTTACAGCTGTGCAACCTTGAACAGGTTGTTTTATTACAGTAAATCTATGTTAATATATGGGTTTACTATGAGCATTAAATGAGAAAATGTGTATGGAATAATTACCTCAGTTCCAGAATACAGATGCCAAGTTATATGCTTTACAAGAATAGAGCCTGCTCTTGAGATTAAGGTTATTATTATAGATGCATGTACTTATGGCTTGCTTTAATAACTAGTATAGGCATACATGCATTTTTGCAGGTCTTTAACTTACTCACTTTCATATTTTATGCCACTGAACCTAACAATAAATGAAAAAACAAACAAACAAACTTACCACCATCAAGGTGATTCTGACTCATAGCAACCTCCTCAGGGTTTCGAAGGCAATGATCTTTACAGGATTAGATCATCCAGTCTTCCTTCCATAGAGCGGCTGGTCTGGTGAGTTTGAACCACCAACCTTCTGGTTAGCAATCAAATGCCTTAGGCACTACATCATCCAAGCTCCTTAGACTATCTTTTTGCCAGAGCTCCATTTAAATGATAAAGGGACCTTCTAATTGGTTCCTATTGGCATTCACTAAACTTAGATAATCATGTGGATATAAAGAATATTTTAATTAAAAAATAATCCTATTCTGAAATTGAGTTTGAGGAACTGTTTTTAGGGTGTAGGCATCAGAATGCTTTTAGGCACTTTGTAAATTTGATTCTTTTAATCCTTTTTTTAAAAATAGCTTTATTGAGATATAATTGTCATGCCAAAAAAATCCAAAGAATAGAAGCAAATGCAAACATGAATAAAATTTGATGTTTTGACATGTGTAAAGAGCTCTGGAATCATCACAAAAATCAAGATGATAAACATAATCATAATCCTGAAAAAATTCCTCTTGCCCTATGAAATCTTTCCTTCCATCCATCCCCATATCTATTCAACTCTCCTTCCCCCAGCATTTTCTGTCAAAATTGATTAGTTAGCATTTTCTAAAATTTTATTTAATTGAAATCATACACTTGTACTTCTCTTTTTGTCTGACTTCTTTCACTCAGCATGATTATTTTGAGATTCATCCATATATGATGAAACATTGATAGTTAATTCATCTTTTCACTAAGTAATGCTACACTGTAGGTATATAACATAACTTGTTTACCCATCAGTTTATCAGTTTATTGACATTAATTTGTTTCCAGTTTGACCATTGCAAATAAAACTGCTATAAATATTTGTGCACAAGTTTTTATATGAGCACATTTCATATTTCTTGAGTGAATAAAAATGGAATGAAATAAGTAGAGATGGAAAGGCTACATCATATGGCAAGTGTATGAGTAACTTCTTAAGTGACTATCAACTCTTTTCCATAGTGCTTATACCATTTCACTTTCACACAAGCAGTTTAAAAGAGTCGTGTTTTGTTTGTTTGTTTGTTTGTTTTTATTTTTATTTTGATTTGGGTGAAAGTTTACAGAACAAATTCATTTCCCAAACAGTAGTTCATATAAAGTGCCTCATGACATTGACTGCAATTTCCCACAATGCAACAGCTCTCTTCCAACTTCTTACTGTTACCTCTTCCCTATGTCCTTCCCTCCCATGCACTCCTGCACCTTAAGCTGTCTCCCTGTGCATACACAACTCTTGTATTCTCCTGTGATTTATCTCTCCAAAGAGTGTATCTACCTAAGTAAATATTCAGCTCATATACCTATCTTTTGTTTGGCTGGAAGTCACAACAGTGGTTTCAATGCCAGACCTGAAGGGCAGCAAGGGACCATAGTCTCAGGGGTTCCACCAGGCTCTATCAGATCAGCAAAACTAGTCCCCACCTCTATTTATTTATTTATTCATTTTTAGTGATTTTCAGGTTTTTTCCACATTGTTATTCTACTCTATCCAGAATCTCCTACATAAATCCCCCTCTAAGTGGATGACAGTGGTAGCCAGGCACTATCTGGTTCTTCTGGTCTCATAGTCATATAGACTGAAGATCACATGGTATACCAATCGCTTACACTCATTGTTTCCATGTGTCTTTTGTTTTCTTCATTCTTCTTTGCTCTGGATAAGGAGAGACCCGTGGTTGCATCTAGATAGCCACTTGCAAGCTTTTAAGATCCCAGTTGCTACTTGCCAAAGTGGGATGTGGAACAATATTTTTGTGTAGTATGTCATGTCAATTGAGCTTGATGTCCCTTGCGACCATAGTCCTCAGCCCACAGGTCAAACTACTCACTTCCTCTGGGTAGCTGGCTATGACCAAGAAGTGACTACAACCTTGTCCCTTGTTGGTCTTACTATTTACTTGGAAATTCTTACAGAACATACAAATACAGAGAGTAGTGTTTTTATAGAATTGTTAATATTTCTTTCTTAAGTATTTTGTAGAATTTACCAGTGAAGTCTTCTGGGAATGTGGCTTTCTTGGAGGGAAGGTTTTTAAGTTCAAACTCAAATTCTTTTATATTTAATGGATTATTCATGTTACACATGTTTTTCTTCAAAGTGTTTTGGTAGTTTGCCTTTCAAAGATATGCCCATTTCATGCAAGTTCATAGAGTTCTTCATAATATTGTCTTATAAACCTTTTAGCACCCATGTCAATTCTCTTGTTACTTCCATTGGCAATTTGTGTTTTTTCTCTCTTTTTGAAGATCAATTTGACTAGATGTTTTTCAACATAATTTAGTTTCTTAAATGTTGTTGTTGTTGTTATATGCTGTCGAGTCAGACCCGACTCATAGTGACCCCTCCTTGGGTTTCCAAGGCAGTATCACTACGGAAGTAGATTGCCCCATCTTCCTTCTGAGGAGTGGCTGGTGGGTTTGAACCACCAGCCTTTTGCTTAGCAATCAAGTGCCTTAGGCACTACGCTACCAGAGCTCCCAGTTTCTTAAATAGCCAGCTTTTATGTTTTTATTCCACTGATTTTCTTTAACGTTTTTTCTGTTTTCCAGTCCACTTAATTTCGTACTGATTCTACTTTTTCCTGCTTCAGCTTACTTTGGATTTGTGTTGCTCTTATTCTTCCCTGCTTATTAAGGTGAAAGCCAAAATCATTAACTGAAGATTTTTTTTTTCCCTCAATATAGACAATTAGCATCACAAATTTCCACCTAAGTACTACTTTAGTTGTTGTTTTTGACTCATGTTGACTTAATGCGACAGAGTAGAACTGATCTATCAGGTTTTCTAGGTTGTAATCTTTACAGGAAAAGATCACCAGATCTTTCTTCTAAAGCAAGCTGTTTCTGATGCCAACTGATGATTAAGTATGCTTAAGCCAATGCTTAAACCTGACATCATAAAGGCTCCTTATACTAGTAGCATATCATAAAAGTTGATATTTTGCATTTTAATTTTCATTCAGTTCAAAGACTTTCTAATTTCCCTTTTGATTTCTTTTTGACCCATATGTTATACAGAATTGTGATGTTTTACATATTTGGAAATTTTAAGATATTTTTCTCTACTGCCTTCTGATTTGTTCTGTTCTCTTCTGATTTACAGTGTTGTTAATGACATATATTCTGTCATTCTTACATCTTTTCCTTATTTTTTTTTTTTGTAACTCCTCTTTATGTAACACATCTTTTTATTCTCTACTTACATTTAGTATTTTTCTTTCCACCGCTCTTGAGCAATTTGTTTATGATATATGTTGGTTTAGTGGTTTTTATCATGTTTCCTGTCCTTGAGGCTTGTTGAGTTTCTTAGTCCTGTGGTTTACAGTTTGTTGCAAATTGGAAAAGTTGTAGACATTATTTCTTAAATTATTTCTGTTTTTCCTCCCCTCCTTTGTTTTTGTTATTTTT
Source organism: Orycteropus afer afer (assembly GCF_000298275.1). Classification (NCBI taxonomy): domain Eukaryota; kingdom Metazoa; phylum Chordata; class Mammalia; order Tubulidentata; family Orycteropodidae; genus Orycteropus; species Orycteropus afer. Next base: position 1,899,061 of record NW_006921918.1, read on the forward strand.
AGGTGCCATTTAATTGTTTCCAATTCATCGTGACCCTATGTACAACAGAATGAAACACTATTCATTCCAGTGCCATTGTCACAATTCTTGCATGTTTGAGGACACTATTGCAACAACTGTATCAATTCATGCAATTGAAGATCTTCCTATTTTTTGCTAACCATCTACCAAACTTGATGTCCTTTTGCAGGGACTGGTCCTATATATGAGATAAAGTGTTACCATCTTAGCTTCTAAGGAGCATCCTGAATATACTTCTTCCAAGACAGACTTGTTCACTTTCCTGGTAGTCCATCCTTTAAGGAATCCAATTAAACTTATAGGCTGATGGAAGTTATTTAACAGCTTATTGGTGTTTTTTTCTAAACTTTTTTTGGGAGCTGTTGTGGTGTAGTGCCTAAGGCATTTGACTGCTAAACAGAAGGCTGGCATTTCTAACCCACCAGCCACTCCTCAGAAGGAAGATTGGGTAATCTACTTCCATAGAGATACTACCTTGGAAACCCAAGGAGGGGTTGCTGTGATTTGGATTCGACTCGATGGCAGTGAGGTTTTTTTTTTTTTTTTAACATTCTAGCCACTAGATTCTTTTGTCATGTGTAGATAATTACTATATTTTAATCTTCTGATGACTTATTTTTCTTAAATATGTTATGAAATAAATATGGGAGTTCCGGCAAGGTGGTGGACTAGGCAGAAAGACTGCACAATCTTCAACAAAGAAAAGGGAAATCAATTACACAGACACAGATGATAATCCTGGATCCCTGAGCCTTGAAGGAAAGGATATAGAAGTGGACTAAAACCCAACTATCAGAAGAATTTGAGTGAAAATACCAAAAAAGGAGACAGACAGAGCTGCGGTCTGGCAGCAATCCTGAGTGACCCTGATGGCACAGACAGCTTGGAGATTCCCGAGTAGTGGTAGGACTTGAGAATTAACTTAAAAAATCACCCTGCTAGCCAGGAACTGCATGGAGGACTGGACATGGTGGCTGGGGAACAAACGGAGAAGGTGAAGAGAAAGGTGGGCTGAGCTGTGGACTTTTGCTGGTCCGGAGGGCACCGTCATTTCATAGGTTTAAAAAGTGACTTGACTATTTTGGATGTTTAAAGAAACAGTGCTCTTGCAGATTCCTGTGGTAGTAGGACTTAAGAATTAACCTAAAATTCACTCTGCTAACCAGGAACTGCACGGAGGACTGTGCATGGTGGCTAAGGAACAAATGCAGAAGGTGAAGAGAAAGGTGGACTGAGCTGTGGACTTTTGCTCGTCCAGAGGGTGCTGCCATTTTGCAGGTTTAAAAAGCAGCTTGACGATTTTGGATATTTAAAGAGAAATCACTCTCATGGATTCCTGGGGTTTAAGAACATGTTCTGGTTTCCAGCAACCCAAGGACACTTGGGACCTGAAAGACTGACAAGTTTTTTGAAGGTTATTTGATTGTAATTTGTGTCTAACTGAGTGGGAGACAACAACAGTCCCCATAAGACACAACTACAACCACAACTCCTGCAACTTCACTTACTGAGTGAGAGCCACTACCTCCTTCTCCAGCAACAGGCCCACAATAAAAAACCACCAAGAAGAGCTGGAATCACCCTTGGCTGCTCTTCACAAACAGTTAAC
>NW_006921918.1:1901387-1915717 GCF_000298275.1 Orycteropus afer afer
GGCATATCTTAAAAAAAATATAACTCTTTCCTAAATAGATGAAAATTTTAATCATCTTAATTCATTTTTACTCTAACTGTTCATTCTTAATAGCAATTACCCATCTGGTTCTTCCAAAAAATAATATTATTAAAGAAGATCACAGATGACAATTTATGGCAATCTTTATTTTTCTAGCTAAAGTAGTCTACTTAAAGCTGACTTCAATTTTCTTTTCTGTTGTATATTTTTACTACATTTTCATAGTATGTTCTGCCTAAAATAAAAACACACAGATGGTAGGATAGTGTTACCAGCCATAAGGTTGAAGTATGTTTGTGTATTGGTTAGGAAATATCTGTAAAATGAAGTACTTGTAGATACTAAAAAAAATCTACTCTCTGTAGCTATTTTATAATAGAGCTACATATGGAGCACTTTAATGACCACAATATATGCTTTTAAAATTAGGCTTATTTACTTCAGTGGACAATTATACAGGCTTTGGAGCCCAAACTCAAGTTGCCTCTAATTTTTCAGCAAGGTGATAGAAATGATTTTGCTTACTATAACCTAGGGAGAATGAAAGAAGAAAAGGTAAAACATGAAAAGGTTTTGAAATTGAAATTATTTGGCATAATCTGATATGTACTTAAATATATTGTGGTGTCCATGCATTGTTGTTGTTGTTGTTGTTATGTGCTCTCAAGTCAGACCCAACTCATAGTGACTCTTCCTTGGGTTTCCAAGGCAGTATCACTACGGAAGTAGATTGCCCATCCTTCCTTCTGAGTGACTGGTGGATTTGAATCGCCAGCCTTCTGGTTAGCAGTCAAGTGCCTTAGACACTATGCTACCAGAGCTCCCATCCAGACATTAACTCTATGTAAATGAAGCAACTTTTATACAAAAATACACATTTAAAAAGGAGTCCTGAGCCACACTTCAAGCCTGGAATTGAACTCACTCTCATGGCATGGCTCAACTTTCAGCTAACAATAGACAAGCCTAAGAGGTGAAAAATGTCACCAAGGGAGGTACACAGCATTCTTTAGAATAACCAACCAAAAGAGACCAAAAGGGCAGCAATTGTCCAGGGATACAGCTCAGAATGGAGTTCTGGTGGCATAGTGCCTAAGACACTTGACTGCTAACCAGAAGGCTGGTGTTCAAATCTATCAGCCAATGGATAGGAAAGAAGGACAAATGGAAATGGTAACCACAGGGAGCAAGCAGGAAAAGGGCTGTGGAGAGTGTAATCAAAGTCACAACATGAAATGTGTATGAACTGCTGAATGGAAAGCCAACTTGCTCTGTAAACTTTCATTCAAATTACAATAAAGAGTTGAAGGAAATAAAAAGAAAGAAGAACCCATTTCTTTAAATTGATAATAATAAAAAGTTTTTTCTTTCAGTTTTCAAAACAGAGATATTGAAGTAAATATTTATTTTCTAAAACCAAAAATTAATTAATATAAGCATTTTATTAGTCTGCATGATTTCATCTGATTTATTCCAAAATGATTTCCCTGAAAGATGAAATGGAAGGAGCAACCATATCATATGAAAGCGATGGTTAAATTGCATAGCAATACTTCAGTATAAAACTTGTTCAGATTCAAATTATGGGCAAATGAAATGTAGACAGGTGATTGATTCTATGGCATAAAGAAAGAGTAAACTGAGATATTCTATAGAAATATCAAAATAAGCCATTATAGGTGCAACAGTGAAACAAAAATAAAGTCAACTTAGTCATATTTACTGAAAGTACTGCCTTATCAATTTATATTTAAACATCTCACTGTTTGTTGCTATACCTCAAAAACATATGAGTGAATTTTTCTTTTTTAATCTAAATATTTTTTTAATCTCAACAACAAACAATGTTGAACTTGAAACATTTAACTGTAGCCTTAATTTCTTTGATTATATCAAATATGCCAATGTATTTAAGGGTGAAGTTTCAGCCTAAAAATAGCAAGAAAGTGATTTACTCCTTTACATTTTACTCTTTTTCTGTTTATTTTATCTCTGATTTTAATTATAAATAATAACTGCATTTTATTTATTTCCAGTATGTAAAAATAGACAAGATGAAAATAACTACACTTATTTCAGAACAAAAGAATATTACTAATTGCATCATTTTTATGGAGTCAGTGGATAATTGCTTAATTGTATCTGGAATCAATCATTGTATTTATTCATTCAAATGCATGCTTTTTCTTTTTTCCCAAGGTTTTTTTTTTTTTTTTTTTTTAATGGGAGGTTGAAAAATGTATATATTAAACCTGTGGTTGTCAACACTAGCCTCGGTTGAGTCAATTTTGATTCATGGTATCCACATGTGTCCAGAGTAGAATTGCTCCATCTAGTTTTTAAGGCTGTAACCTTTTGGAAACAGTTTGCTAGTTCTGCCTTCCAAGGTGTCTCTTGGTGGGTTCAGACTGCCAAACTTTTGACCGGTAGCCAAGTGCTTAACCTTTTGGGTCATCCAAAACCAAACCAAACTAAACTCACTGCCGTTGAGTCAGATCCGACTCATAGTGACTCCTCCTTGGACTTCCCAGAAGTATCACTATGGAAGGAGCTCTGGTAGCATAGTGGCTAAAGCACTTGACTGCTAACCAGAAGGCTGGCGGTTCAAACCCACCAGCCACTCCTCGGAAGGAAGGTTGGGCAATCCTACTTCCATAGTGATACTGCCTTGGAAACCCAAGGAGGGGTCGCTATGAGTCGGGGCCGACTCGACGGCACATAACAACAACAACAACAATCACTATGGAAGTAGATTGCCTAACTTTCCTTCTGAGGAGTGGTTGGTGGGTTTGAATCACCAGGTTTCTGGTTAGCAGTCAAATGCCTTAGGCACTACATTTGGGTCATCCAGGGACTCCCCTATTTAATTTACCAATTATTATCATCTTCTTTTTTTTTTTTTTTTTAACTCAGTAATTGACTGAGAATCGGCTTGCAATTTGAATATCTTTGTTATGATATAATTATAATTCAACAGTAAGTGTTAATTAGTAGCAAAAAATATGCTTATTAATTTAGTCATAAGTCTTTATTAAAATGCATGGGAAAACATATTTGAAGATAATTTTTACTTAAATATTGCAAATTAAAAATGGCACATTCAAATATTTAAATAATTGCCTAATAATTATTTATTGGATTCCCAGTGTGTATCAAGAAGCTTCAGTGGCACAGTGTCTAAGGCTCTCGACTGCCAACCAGAAGGCTGGCTGTTCAAACCCACCAACTACTCCTCAGAAGGAAGACTGGGCAATCTACTTCCGTAGAGATACTTCCTCAGAAACCCAAGAAGGGGTCGTTATGAGTCAGGATTGACTCAACGGCAGTGAGTGTTTTTTAGTGTGTCTCAGGTTCCTAGATAGTGCAAATGTTTTGTATTCACCTACAACTCTGAAGGATAGCCATTTGAATACACCCAGTGGCCCAGGGGGTCTGCAGAAGAAAGACCTGGCTTCTGGAAAAGATTACAGCCTAGAAAACCTTATGAAGCAGCTCTAGTGTGTAACACATGAGGTCACCATGAGTTGGAATCAACTTGAAGACAACTGGCTTGGTATGTGGCTTAATGCATACCAACTGTTACATGAACTAGGGGAAAAAAAAAATCAGTTCTATAATTCTGTGGTACAGACAGATGATCACAGATCTCTAAAGCATTTAGAGATGGACAGAAAGGGCAAACTGTGCTTGGAGGGATAGGATAAGGCTCTATATGTATTAAAGAGTTTTTGGCAATGCTAAGTAAGGGTAAGAATTTTAGAGGAAAGCACCAAGATCTGTCTTCTTTTCTTTAAAATATGGGAGTGGGGAAAATTTGTTAATACTCTAAGGAGATGGGGACTGATGGCAGGATTTTAATTACAGGTATGATATGATTAACTTTTAGAAATATTCTAATTCTATGACATCATAGATGTTGACCTAAAGGAAGAGAATCTAAAAGAATAAGGAGGTTGTTACAATAATGCAGATGAACCAAGGCAATAGCTTTGTGGAGAGAGAAAAATGGGATACAAGCTTGAGAGATTCAACAGCAGCATGATAAGTGTTGGGGTCTAGAGGTGGGAGTATATAAAAATTAGTTGAGAAAGAGAAAGAACATAAGAATTAGTTTTGAAATCACACTACTTTGATTTTCATCAAAATTATTAATCCGAGAAGCTGCACTATATGAAGACTAACATTGCATCAGGTTTGGAGGAAGACTCATAAACAACTTGTGATATGCAGATAACACAACTTTGCTTGCTGAAAGTGAGGTTGACTTGAAGCACTTACTGATGAAGATTAAAAACTATAGTTCACAATATAGATTAGGATAAAGAAAATGAAAATCCTCACAACTGGACCAATAAGCAACATCATAATAAATGGAAAAATGATTGAAGTTGTCAGAGATTTCATATTAGTTGGTTCCACAATCAACATCAAAGGAAGGAGCAGTCAAGACATCAGGCAATATATCGCACTGGGCAAAGCTGCTGCAAAAGACCTCTTTAAAATCCTGAGGAACAAAGTTATCTTTGAAGGTGAAGATCAAGGTGCACCTAACCCAAGCCGTGATATTTTCAATCACCTCATATACATGTGAGCCCTGAATAAGGAAAACCAAATAGTTGCTGCTTTTGAGTTGCACCACTGGTAAAGCATATTGAAAGTACTGTGGACTTCCAGAAGAACTAACGAATCTGTCCTGAAAAAAGTGCAGCCGGAATGCTCTTTGGGGGCAAGAATGGCCAGATTTCTCTTGCCCTACTTTGGTCATGTTGTCCGAAGGGACCATTCCCTGGAGAAGGATATCATGTTTGGTAAAGTGGAGGGTCAATGAAAAAGGGGAAAGCCCTCAATGAGATGGATTAACATGGTGGTTACAATGATGGGCTCAGGTATAGCAACAATTGTGAGGCTGGCACAGGACCAGGCAGTATTTCATTCTGTTGTACATAGGGTCACTTTGAGTCGGAGCTGACTCGATGGCACCTAAAACAAGAACTTTGATTTTGAATCCTGGGTGTACTGCTTTCTAAAGTAGTATTTACTTGTTTAGTAAGTACTTTTTCTTGTTAATTGGTTACTTATAATCTCTGAAATATAGTTTTAAAGAAAACATTGATGATAACAATATTATCTTTCTAACTGAACTTCTTTAGGTATTTATTTCACTAATATAAGTAAATGTACTTGGGATAATGTATGTTGTTAAGTCACTGAGTTGGTTCCAACTTAAAGCAACGGAATGAAACAGTGTGTTCCTGTGACATTCTCACAATTGTTGTTTAAACCCATTGTTGCAACCACTGTGTCAATGCATCTTGTTGAGGTCTTCCTCTTTTTCACTGACCCTCTATTCCTTTAAGAATGATGTCCTTCTCCAGGAAAAGATCCCTCCTAATAACATGCCCACAATACATGAGACAAACATGTGGTGCATATTAATTGTTAAATATGTGTTAGTAAAATAAAATAGCATACTATAATGGTAAAGATCATTCTTGGGGCTTTCCAGATAAAAGATAATAAAGGCATTCATATTTTTAATAATGTGTACATACAGAAGGATCCCTGGTGCTGCATTGGTTAAGTGCTCAGCTGCTACTTGAGATTTCAGCAGTTCTCCCCCACCAGCCATTCCATAGAAGAAAGATGTGGCATTCTGCTTCCTCAATGATTACAGCCTTGAAAACTCTGTGAGGCAGTTTTACTCTATCCTATAGGGTCACTATAGGGTGGCTATGAGTTAGAACCAAATCGTTGGCAATGAGTTTGTATATATTTACATAACATTCTAGAGGTAAATTTTGAAACAAGCAGTCTGGCTTTGTCACTCTTTCAGTCTCCTATGAGTACCCCTACTCTGAGCACATCCATAGGTAAAGTGAGCTGGCGTGGGAAGAGACAGATGGATTCCTAGACAGCTAGATCTGACCTTAAAGCACCATGTTCTTGGAAAGACCCAGGAAAAGGAGAAGAAGCTCAGAAAAGGGAGGTAGAAAAGAAATGTTACCCTCAAAATTAAAAGTCAACTATTTGTTTTTGCTTCAGTTGGCTTAGCAATGACTTCCCAGAATCAAAGAAAAAAATAGAACCTCTCACCACCATTTCTCTGTCTTCTTCCCCTTTAACTTATATGACTTTCCAGACTCAAACAACATGTTCAAACTCTGAATACTAACAGTTGAAGGGCTCAAAATGTATTGATAGTCTTACTGTTAAGAAATTATTAAATAGACTATATTGTACATATATTTGAAGGACACTAAGAAATTTTCCCCAAGTCCCTGATATTTTTTTATTAGACATTGAATTAGTTTAATAAATCATTGGCTAGCCTCCTCCCCTACACAGGACTTCCCCTGTAGGACTCCTCCCAATAGAATTAATTTCACTTTAGGATGAATTTGTTTATCATATCATTTTCCTTCTGGCAAAGCAAATGAAAACAGCCTGGTGAGTCTAGATTCATAAAGAGAGAAAAAGGAGGTGCTCATAGCTGGAAATATAAGATATTTTCTTTTTTCCACAATTTTGCCTTGTAAACTCACCTTCTTTAAAAGACTTCACATTGCATTATAATATCTTCCCACCTTGATATCTTGTGGACATAGGGAGATTTAAAAAAAAAAAAGTGGCAGAAGTCTTGTTCAAGAAAGGAAAGCATCTCTATCTCTGGGGCTGATAAATAGTTCTCAGTTCTTTCAGCCCTCTATAATCCTTGCCCAAAAGAGAAAAAATGGACTCCATAGTTAATATATTTATTTAGGCGAAATCGTGTAAGATAGCCTCAAATTAACCATTTCCACCATAAATAAATAATATTTAAATAAGCCTGTGCATCCTTATTTTTATCATTACCATCCTCATTTATTACAAGTGACTTTTGCATCCACTTTCAAGACTACAGACATTGATCTGTTAGTCTCCATACTGATCCATGGAGGCGGGCATCCTCTCTGACTGTGACCGTAACCCTCATAATACCCCAAGCCAATTGTGCAGGAAGTCATTCCCGCCCAATTTTTGCAATGAGCAACTTATTCCCCAAAGTGTGAGACTTGATTACCTTTTCTCAGCATGCGTTCAGACAAATGCTATTATTGGTCATAAAATTATCCAGCCCAGTGACCTACGGTGACAGTGAATTTCACAAGGTTACTGCCTGCTGAGTGAAGCATCTCCTTTTATTTGTCCTAAATATTTTATATTATGAAGGTGAAGAAAAAAGAGAGCAAGTCCAATGTTTAAATACAGTGACACTGGAACTGTAAGTTAGCAAAATAGACGTATGTGTGTGTGTGTGTGTGTGTGTGTAATTTGCCTTCATTGAGGAGGGTTGCCAAATTAAGCAAATAAAAAGAAAAAACAGAATTTCAAGTTAGATTTGTATTTCGGGTAACAAATCACCATTATTTATTTATTTATTTATTTACTTTTATTGTGGTGAAAACATACACAAGATCACTTTTACCAACATCACAATTTCTCCATTTATAGCTCAAGGTCATTGGTGCCACCATTGTTGTTATTCTTTTCCAAAATATTCCATTACCATTAGCATAAACTCATTGCTCACCAAACAAAAGCTTCCCTTTTCCCCCTCCCTCCTACTCTTGTCAACCACTAATTATCTTTGGTTTCCAGATTTTGTATATATATATATATATATATATATATATATATCTTGTTCTTATGTGCCATCGAGTGCCGACTCATAGCGACCCCTCCTTGGGTTTTCAAGGCAGTATCACTACGGAAGTAGGATTGCCCAACCTTCCTTCCGAGGAGTGGCTGGTGGGTTTGAGCCGCCAGCCTTCTGGTGAGCAGTCAAGTGCCTTAGGCACTATGCTACCAGAGCTCCTATATACAGATATATATATACAGATATATAGCAGCTCTGGTAGCATAATGCCTAAGGCACTTGACTGCTCACCAGAAGGCTGGCGGTTCAAACACACCAGCCACTCCTCAGAAGGAAGATTGGGCAATCTACTTCTGTAGTGATATTGCCTTGGCAACCCAAGGAGGGGTCGCTGTGGGTCAGGGCCAACTCTATGACTTGATGGCACAGAACAACAACAACAACAATACAGGCATATATATATATATATATATATATATATATATAATTTTTTTTTTCCCCCAACCTATCTAGGAGCTTTCCCTCCTATCCTTTATCATCCTTGGTAACCATCCTTCCATACGTAGACATTTCCTTGACGTTTTGCAATATTGGACTAATACAATATTTTTTTTCTCCATGATTGACTTATTCCACTCAGCATAATGCCTTCCAAATTCATTCTCGTTATATGGTGTTTTGAAAATTCCACATTATTCTTTAGGGTTACATAGAATTCTGTTGTGTGTATGTACTACAGTTTGTTTATCCATTCCTTGCTTGATGCTCATTTATGTGTTTCCATCTCTTTACTATTGTGAATAGTGCTGCGATGAACATGGATGTGCATATATCTCTCTATATCCAGCCTCACACTCCTTTAGGATATTTCCTGTTCACAAGGGGAGTGGTTTCAGTCTCTCTCCATTGAGAATAATGTTGACTATTTGTTCTGTATGTATCACCTTTATTATGTTCAGGAATTTCCCTTCTATTCTTACTTTTCTCATCAATTTTATCAGAAATGGGTGTTGGATTTTATCAAATGTCTTTTCTGCACCTATTGATATGATCATATGATTCTTTTCTTTTATTTTAGTAATTTGATGGATTATGTTGATTGTTTTCCTGATGTTGAACCATCCTTGCATACCTGGCATGAATCCCACCTGGCCATGATGTATTACCTTTTTAATATGTTGTTGGAATCTAATGGCCAGAATTTCACTGAGGATTTTTGCATCCATATTCATGAGGGATATTGGTCTGTAGTTTTCCTTTCTAGTGGTATCTTTACCTATTTTTGGTATCAAGGCTATGGTTGCTTCATAAAATGAATTTGGGAGGATCCCATCCTTTCTGTGTTCTGGAATAATCTTTGTCAGATTGATGTCAACTCTTCTCTGATTAATTAGTAGAATTCTCCAGTGAAACCATCTGGACCAGGTTTTTTTTGTTGTTGTTCTTTTTTTTTTTTTGCCTATTCAAATTCTTTTTTTTACAGGTGTGTTCAAATTTTCTACTTCAGTCTGTGTTAGTTTAGGTAAGTAGTGTGTTTCTAGAAATCTATTTCTTCTATGTTTTCAAATTTGTTGCAGTATAGTTCTTCAGAAGATCCAGGTATTATTCATTTTATTTCTTTTGGTTCTGTTGTGATCTCCCCTTTTCATTCCTTATTTGTGTTATTTGCATCTTCTCCTCCTTTTTCTTTGGTAAATTTGCCAGTGGTTTGTCAATTTTATTAATCTTTTCAAAGAACCAACTTCTCGTCTTGTTGATTTTTTTTTCTATTATCTTCCTGTTTCATTTATTTCTGCTCTAATTTTTATCACTTATTTTGTTATGGTGATTGTAAGCTTTTTTGATTCTCTTTTTCTAATTGTTGGAGATGTTGGGTTAAGGTGTGGATTTTGGCTGTTCTTTTTTGATGTGTGCATTTATTGCTAAAAATTGGCTTCTGGTCACTGTTTTTTCTGTATCCCAAATACTTTGGTATGTTGTGTTTTCATTCTCATTTGATTCAAGGAACTTTTCAATTTTTTTTTATTTCTTCTATCACTCAGTCATTTTTGAGGAGAGTATTATTCAGTTTCCATGCATTTTCTCTTCCATTGGTTTCCTAGTGTTGATTTCTAATTTTATATCATTGTGATCTGACAAGATGCTTTGCAGTATTTCAATGTTTTTAAATTTATTGAGGCTTGTTTTGTAGCCTAACATATGGTGTATCCTGGAGAATATTCCAGGTGTGCAAGAAAATAATGTATAATTTGCTGTTGTTGGGTGAAGTGCTCTGTAGATTTCTATAAGGTCAAGTTGGTTGATTGCATTGTTTAGTTCTTGTGCATCTTTGTTGAGTTTCTTTTAGAAAATAATGTATATTTTGCTGTTGTTGGGTGAAGTGCTCTGTAGATTTCTATAAGGTCAAGTTGGTTGATTGCATTGTTTAGTTCTTGTGCATCTTTGTTGAGTTTTTTCCCAACTGTTTTATCTTTTATTGAAAATGGTGTATTAAAGTCTCCCATTATTACTGTGGATTCTTCTATTTATCTTTTCAATTATGTTAAAGTCTGCTTTATGTATTTTGGGGTTCTTTCTTTGGGTGAATAGATATTTATTACGGTTATGTCCTTTTGGTAAACTTATCCTTTAGTCCTTGTATAATGTCCTTCTTTACCTCTTATGGTAATTTTTGCCTTAAAGACTATTTTATCAGAAATTAATATTGCCAATCCTACTCTTTTTTGGTTGCCATTTCTTGATATATCTTGATATATCTTTTTTCCAAGCTTTGATTTTTAGTCTATTTTTGTCTTTGTGTCTCAGGCAAGTCTCTTGTAGACAGCATATTGATGGATCATTTTTTTCTTATCTACTCTAAAACTCTGTCTCATGAGTGGTGCATTTAATCCATTTACATTCTGTGTAATTATCGACAAGTAGGAATTTATTGATATAATTTTGTTATGTGGGTTTGTGTGTGTGTTTGTGTGCTGTTGCTGATTTCTTTGTTCCATATAATTTTCAGTGCTGAGCTCATTTTGTTTATGAACCATGTTATCTCCTTCATTGCTATTATTGTAATATTTTCTAAATACTTGGTTTGTCCTCTTATTTATTTTGATGCAGAAGTATTATTTTTCTTTGGATTTACCCTTTGATTTATGCTTTTTTCCCCAAGCTTAAAACTGTCTATTCTATCTTACAATTTTTTTGACTTCCACACCAACTAGAAATTCTAAACTACAATATTGATTCCCTTGTTTTGGCTTGTAGTTGTTCTCATTTACCAACTGATGCCTTTGGTTCCCAGTTTATAGTCTCGCAAGGTTATTTTATTTTGGATACATCTATAACTTGGTTGGTTTCTGGGTTAAGCCATGATGCATGTAATCATCAGTTGTTGTTTGCTATTGTTGATTCTCTGTCCAAAGGATTCCCTTTAAAGTATTTCATATTGTTGGTCTGGTTTTATCAAACTCCTTTAATTTCTTCTTATCTGGAAATTTCCTAATTTCACCATTTGAGGGACAATTTTGCTAGGTATATAATTCTTGTTTGGAATTTTTTTGTTGTTTTGTTTCATATATATATGTTTTATATATATCATCCCATTGTCTTCTCATTTTCATGGTTTCTGTCAAGAAATCAGAGCTTAGTCTTACTGACTACCATTTGTAGGTAATTTTTCATTTTTTCCCATGCTGCCTGAAGGATTCTTTCTTTGCCTGTGTATTTGGTGATTTTGATGATGATATGTCTTGATGATTTTCTTTTGGGGGGTCTATCTTTTTTGGGGTTTGTGGAACTCCTTGAACAGATATATTTTTGTTTTTCATCATATTAGGGAAATTCTCTTCCAACAAATCTTTGACAATTTTCTCTATGGTTTTATCTGTCTCTTCCTGTTCTGAAATTCTGATTACATGTAGGTTATTCCTCTGGATAATATCCCACAGAAATCTTAGGCTTTCTTCATTATGTTTTGAACTTTTGTCTGATTTGTCCCTTAACACAGTAGTATTGAGTTATTTGCCTTCAATCTCATTAGTTCTGTCTTCCATTGAGTTGGTTCTACTCCTTTGCCTATTCAATGTGTTACCTACTTCTGATATTTTAGTATTAATATTCTGGATTTTGATTGGTTGTTTTAGTATCATTTCTAATTTTTTGTTTACTTTGTCAGTTTCTTTTTGTATTGTTTTTCTAAACTAATCTAGAGTTTTGTCTGTGTTTTCCTTAATTTTCTCAGTGTTTTCTTGGATCGTGTCAGTGTTTTCCTTGATCTGTCTCTCAATCCATTAAAAGTACCCAAATAAAACTCTTTTGAATTCTTTATTAGGGAATTCCAATGCTGCTTCTTCATCAGGAATATATTCTGTGTTTATTTTCTGTTCCTTTGTTTGTACTACTTTATCTTGCTTTTTTATGTGGACTGTGATGGTCTGTTGTCTCTGACACATTGTAATGTGGTTGTATTTATGTTTAATTTGTGGTTGTCTTTTGGTGTGATTCACACAAGATTTTTTCCCCCTTTATTTATTTATTTATTTATTTGATATATCTGTGTGAGCAAGGTACTGTGCTCCACTATTCATTAGTTGTTAGCACTTAGGTGCTCACCACCTGTCTCCTAGTGGGTTTGATAGAGAATGAAATCGTGTTCACAGATCACAGTTAGCTATTTGTAAAGAGCTGTTGAAGGTGAGTTGAAGTGGTGTTGGCTGCTGTCTATCATTGGTCAGGTGGTACAAAAGCAAGAGATAGCACTCACTCAGTGGGACTGCAGAAGGTGCAGTTATGGTTGGGTTGTGTGGAAATGGTTGCTGTCTCCCACTCAGCTAGACCAAAAAAAAAAAAAAAAAAATCAGAAAACAACCAAAAAATGAAAGCAAGATACAAAACTCAAGCTGAATAAACAAACAGGAACTATCACAAATTTATATTATTATAGGTTGTATTTTTCTAAAATATTGATTTAAACTTTTTTTTTTTCTTTTTTTTTAAGTGTGATATACCTTAGAAATGTTACCGGTTGCCTATAAATCTCCTTTGAATCACTCAAAAGTTAACTAGGGTAGAATTTTTTTGTAGAAATACATAAATGTCAAATCCTAAATTTATTTGTTGAAATAAGAGAGGAAAACTGGAAAAAAAATTTGTTTTCTTCTTTCAGTAGATTCTGTCAGACACTGAAATACTACCTCTGAATAAAAAAGCCCATTTTCTTTTTCCCTTTTGGGAACTAGTCTAGTATATGAATTAGTGTGTAAAATTCATCAATGAATGTTGAACTGTGTTGTGTTTCATCATTGAATCTACATTTAAATTTCTCCTGAATGCATTTGTCACTATGGGGAAACTTGTGAAGCACTGGAAAGACCATGAGAGCATCTGCCCAGATATAAGCATATTGTGATTCTCCTATGCTCACTTGTTGAGCTTCATCTGTGGAGAGAAAATATTAATACTGGTATACTCTGAAAGATAGTTGCCAAGCAAGGCAGCTCACTTGCATAGGCACTCTGCAAGTGGTGAATAAACAAACAAATGTGCAATCATTTCCCACCTAAAAAGAAATAAGATGAAAATGTAATCCCAATTGAGCAAGATTCTTTAAGCAGAACAATTGGAGTCACTGAATTAGGGTATAGGAAAAAAAAATGTATTTTGGTGATTGATAATAAGCCCCTTGGAAACAGACTAGAGTTCTTTCCATAGCAGATGCTAGACTGCAGTAGTTGTTTTTGGTATTGTCAATGTAAAGTCAGACATTCACTACAAACTCTATGCATTACAGATACTCTCAAAATTGATAAGCAAAATCTAGATATCCAAGAGTAATTTTTTACACAGGGTGCATTACCTATATCAGCTTCAGATATAGCAAAAGAATTAATTGTTCTGAGCAGAGAACTTCATAAACATACATTATAATAATTTCTAAGCCTGAGTCAAAGTTAGACACAGAGAGAAGTAAAATTGGGTACTTAATCACATCTTGTTCATGAGATTTGGGAATCCTAGTTTGTTTTGAATCTAGGTAATTCTGTTTCGGTATGAAAAAATATTTATAAAAAAGAATAATGTACCATGCATATTGTGAGAGATGTTATTGGAATGAGATCAAAAGCTGACTGAAGCCATTTCTATCAGTATCATCTGATGTTATGGAGAAGTACATGTGCATAGATGCTCATAGAATTCTATGCAAAGTATTTTAATTATCATAGTTCTCCTCTCTAGGAATTCACAGTCTAAGAAGATCTAGATAGTCAAAGGAAAGCCTTATAAATATATAACTAAATACCTTGAAACCTGGTCAGTTGTATTTTCTCCTTGTTTTAAAAAAATATAAACAATAATGATAGTTACTCTTTTTAATGGGTATACTGAGTGTTGTATATATTATCTCTACTGTCCTTAGGTAATGCAGACAAAGATGAAATGTCACATTGTTATTATTCTTATTTTAAAAATGAGTGTCTTCTTTGACTTCACATACCATACTAAGTTACAGGGTCAAGGGGGAAAAAAAAAAAAAGAGTAACAAAAATACCAAATCAAAGCAAACCAAACCAAAACCAAAAACATTATTTCCATCATATCTTCTAAAACCAGTTCTCAGTGGGATTATGATTCTTCCCCTTACAGGATATTTGGCAATATCTGGAGAAATTCTTTGTAGCCATAA
>NW_006921918.1:1916777-1917772 GCF_000298275.1 Orycteropus afer afer
GCACTACACTACCAGAGCTCCCATGAACTGCTGTGAGGAAAATAAATTTCCTCTGTAAACTTTCACCCAAATGACAATTGGCAAAAAAAAAAAAAGGAAAGGAAAAAGAATCTTCCCTTAGAGCTTTTGAGAAAACAAGGTCCTGATAACCCAAAATTTGGACTAACTAACTTCTAGGCCTGTGGGACAATAAACTTTTAATTTGTGGTTCTTAATTTCATTCTAATTTAAACTACCTAATTTGTGATCATTTGTTATGGCAATCCTAGAAAATGAATATACAGGCCCTGGTGCCAAGACTGAGTAACACTGAGCTAGAGGAAGCCTGATGCTAAGCTGTTTAAGTACCCGTGAAAGTTTTATATCTAGAAAAGCAAATTGCCTGTTATACTCCAGAATTACTTAAATAATGGACCATAGATACCAAGACCTTAAAGATGTCTGCTGTTCTACTTACTAGATGTGTGGCCTTATGTAAACTTTCTCAGAGATTTGACCTACAGTATTCAACTATTTTTTATGAACAACTACTTTCTCTAAGAAATAGGGCAAATCATATTAAATAAAAATGTTATGATTACTAAAGCTTATTCTATTCAAGTCACAAATACAAATCATCCATTTACCACTTCAGTGTTTTTCTAGTCATATAGGCACAGAATTATATAACTATTCATTCTTCCATTCAATCATGATCCTTATTGTCATCATCTTGTTTTGTTGCTGTCCGGTTGAGTGCAACTCAAGGCAATGCCATGTGTTCAGAGAATCACTGTTCCATGAGTTTTCAATGCTGTGGCCTTTGGTAAGCAAATCACCAGGTTTGTCTTTCACTTCTGGGTGGGATCTAACTGTTAACCTTTCAGACAATAGTTGAGTACTTAACCACTTGTACCAATAGTGCACCTGGTTTTCCTCTCAGTCTTCATTTTATGTTACCTGTTCTTTGTTTGATTTTTTTAAAGCCTGTGCTTTTATCCAGTGCATTCTACGTT